>NC_031782.1:3162896-3213880 GCF_001522545.3 Parus major
GAGGAGGAAGAGGAAGGAGGGGGGCGGCCCGGCCGTGCCCACCAGCGGGGCGGGGCAGGGCGCGCTGGCGGCGTGCGGTGCCGACACTTGCGCTTAACCCCCCCCAATGGCGGGGAGACCCCCGCAAATCCCCCCAGCTACAGCTCCGGCGGCATTCGGCTCCCGTAACCCCCTGATCGGCGGGCTGGTACTCCCGGGTATCGCCCACCAAAGCTGCAAAGAAATATTTACTTCGTAGCTGCGGCGTGGAGAGGGGTCTGGACTCCGCAGGACACGCTCTGCGCCGTCCTCTGTGAGAGCAGCCCCGTGTGCCCCCCTGAGCATCCGCGGGCGGGCAGGAGCCCCACAAAGCCCCGGGGGACGCGGTGTACCCCCGGGGGGCTCTCGCCTGGCCCGGCGCCAGTGAGACGGGACACGCTTCATCCCTCTGAATCAGCGCTGCCACATCCTGGCCTGGAGCCGGTTTTGGCAGCCGCAGGGAGCGAGGATCCCGGCACGGGGTGGACCTGGTCACCGGCGTCCCGGCCTTCTCCGGGAGCCAGGACACCTGCGGCAGCTCTGCTCCGTCCCTGGGCGCGGTGCCCGTGCTCCCCAGCCCGGCGTATCCGGTGTGCTCGCAGCCCGCCGGCTGCCAGCTCCCCCCGCCGCACACCCGAGTCCTCAAGCTGTGCTGCCAGTGCTCTCCCACACACACACACTGTCCCCGGTCCCTGCTCGCCGGGCTCACATGCTGGCAGTGTCCTCGGTGCGCTGCCAAGGCACGCTCCGCTCCCCCGGGCCTCGGCCCCCGTTCCCCGCAGCTCCTGTGCCCAGGTGCGCAGCAGCACGCGTGGCCTCTGGACAAGGGAGCCCTTCCCAACGGAGCCATTTCCCATCCTGCTGGCCTCGGGAATGGGGCTGCGAGGTCCCGGGCCTCTGCCTGGAGCTCAGCCGTGAAAGGGCCCCCGGCAGCCCACGGGGACCGGCACCACGCACGGACCGGGCGGGTTGCGGTGATGCCGGGGGACTGCGAGGGGTGCTGGTCACGACCACCCCCCTCCTTCCCGTCTGCCCCGCTTCCTGCTCCTCCACGGGTGCTTCTGCCTGGGATAGCAGCTTCCACAGAGCCCCGGAGCTTGGCCAGGTCACTCCAGCAGCCAGGGATGCTTCTCCAAGCAGAGATGCTTCAGCCTCCTCTCACTTTTTCCCCAGTCCCCTCTCTCTGCTCAGCTCACCCCTCAGTGCCCACCTCTAAGATACTGCAGCAATTCCAGGTGTTCACCAGGAAACAGCTCCGGAACCACCCACTTTATAACAACCTGGCAATAGAAGCTGTGCCCACATCAACCCCAGGTGGCCTCAGCAATGGTAATTGGGACCCCCGAATGGGGGTCACAGTGGGGCAGGGCTGAGCCTCCAGGGACCCTCTCTGCCCCTGAGCATTCTGATGTTCTCCTTGGGCTTGCTGAGAGCACGAGAATGCTGCGAGGCTTTGGGCTGGGCTCTGCAGGGCTCCTGGGACAGCAGGCAGGGTGTTACCCATCTGCTGAAAGGCGATGGGGAGGGAAAAACTTCATCCCCTCCTGCTGGGCCATTGCCGATATCGAAGCGCGTGGGGGGAGCAGAGCCAAGCGACCTCCGAGTCACATTCAGGGCTATAAAAGGAAGCCGGGTCTCCAGCAGGGCGCCTCTTCCACAAAAGCAACCGGAGGATGAGGGGGCTGCGAGCAGAGCTGAGAAATAGCTGCCAGGCAGCGGGAGAGGAGCCTGGAGCGCTGAGCGAAGTGCGAGGTGTACATATGCTCTCTGTTTCTGCACAGCTACATCTTTATGAAACCTGCCCCAAATTGTGTCATCTATTTTGAACAGAGCAGAGAAATACTTTGATCTGCCTCCACCAGCCCTGGCAGCGGTTCAGGCACCAGGAAGGGGCTGCCATGCAGATGGCCAATCCCAAACCCGTGCCATGGAGAGGAAGGAGTGGGACTGCTGGGCCAGTATCTCCCTCTGGCTGCCCACAGCAAGGGCATGACTGGTCCTGAGAACACCTGTGAAGTGCACCAGCTGCCCAAGTTCACCAGCACCTTCATGCCAGATACCAGCAGAGTTTTGGAGCCACCAGGCTGGACAGGCCATCAGGAGCTCTTGGACAGCACTTCCCCTCATTGCCCTGAGGCTGGGCCTGCTGATTCCATGATGCAAATCAGATCCTCACCACCCTGCACCAGCACCTCAATCCCTGCCTCAGAGGCAGCCCCCCACACCCTATCCAAGGGCTCCAGATTCCTCTCCCAGCTCCAAAGCAGCACAGAGAGCAGAAAGCACCAGATCCCTCCAGACACCCCATCCTACAGCTCCTACAGGGTATGTGACCCCCATCCTTGGCACCGATGCTTTTTTCTCTCCCTCCCCCTTTCCCTCCCTCTCTCCCTCCTTCCCTCCCTCCTCTCTGGAGCTCCTTGTCTTCCCAGGATGGCAACAGCTTCTCTCTGGGGATGCAGAGCGACCACTCCAGGAAGTGCAAGCAGGAGATGAGGACAGAAGGGGCCAGGAAACGCGGAGGGCCTGGTGCCAGTGCTAGTGGTGATGCTGAACAGAGGGGTACTGGCTGTTCAACTGGCTCTACCCAGCCTGAGGAGACAGCAGCACCCAGAACGTGTGCCAAGACCCCAGGGGACACATCAGACTTTTCAATTCCCACCCCCCGACAAAGGCTGAGGCAGCACATGCCACAGAAGGCAGGCAAGGAAAGGAGAGCTCAGCCAGAACTCTCCTCACCCCAGAGAGGTCCTGGCCTACAAGTGCTGACATCCAGCAGCGCTGTGGATGCTGGGGTTTGGGCACGGCTCAACCACAACCACTTCCTGCAGTGAAATGACAACAGCTCAGCCCTGGGGGTACCTGGCAGCTGGAAGAGGCACCATCTCTCTCAGAGCCCATTTCAGACTGGCTTGGGCTCTGAACCAGAGCAGCTCAGAGCTCACCTGTCACACAGAGAGGAGCTGGGACCAAGCCAGAACAGGTGTGCTGAAGGAAGGTGAAGGGAACAGGAGAATGGAGTAGTGCCAGCACAGCCCAGGGCATTCACAACTCACAGGTGCCCTGACAGTTCTTTATTGTCCTGTGAGCTGCGTGGCAGCTCAGCCATGTCCAGCACAGGAAAACCAACTCCTGCACCTGCCCTGGGAGGCAGCACCGGCGCCTGCAGCAATACCAGCGAGTCCCACTCTCAGCCTCTTCTCTTCCTCCCAGCAAAGTCCAGTTCTCAGCCTCTTCTGTTCCTCTGTGTCTCGCCAGCACTGCCATGCTCATCCGCTGCAAAAACCCTGCCTGCTCCAGGCAGCTCCACGCCAGCCACGGAGTCCTGGCACCAGCACAGAGCACACGACTGGCACGCAGGGACGGGCTCAGCCAAACGTGCACCAGGGGGTCTCGTTTGTGTCACAGTCCAGCAAGATATTAAGGACGGTGCAAGGGGCTCCTGCCACACGCAGATCTGTCCGTGACTCGATTCGGTACCTCACGTTGTTCAGGCCTCCCTCCCGATCCACCTTGAACTGCTCCTGAGGAAGAGAAAGACTGCTCGGCCCAGGCTGGAAGGGGGAAGCACCCAGTGCCTGGGGAGGGAGCCAGAGCTGGCAGAGGAGGACATGAGCACGAGGGCTCAGAGCATGTGGTGACCACAGCCCAAATCTCCCTTGGCCACAGGTCCCACCTGCTTCTGCGCAGCGATGCGCTTCTGGTCTCTCTTCCTCCAGGCTGGGTCATGCAGGTGCTGGAAAGTCTCGTATCCAGTTGTGATTCCAGAGGGACGACGAACCTGGGAGAGGAGCAGAGCTTCCGTAAAGCTACTGGAAAACTCCTGCACTTGCTGCTGGAGCGCAGGGCTGCCTTCCCCAGACCCCAGACTGGGTGGCCACAGTGGGAGCCAGGTGAAGAGACATAAAAAAGGGCAATTTCAAACCAGGAGGGTGCAGAGACCCCTTACCTGGAGACCAGCTCCTTTGATACGCCGATAAAACTCATCGTCCTCCCGTCCCCAGCCCCAGAAGCGGTTAGACATGCCATTGCACTGGAACAAGAGCAGCACCGTACCAGCCAAGGTCAAGCACAACTCCACAGCCTCGGAGGAGCAGACACCAGCCCAGCCTCCCCTGTCCTGCCCCCCAGCAGCTCAGACCACAGGCTCTGTCCCCAAACCATTTTGACTCCTGTCCCCACTTCCCAAGTTCACCATGATAATGTCACAGCTCCTGCTCCAAACTCTCCAGGACATCCCACCCAGGAGCTCACCAACTCGTAGTGCTGCTTGGTGAGCAGCAGGATGCCACCCACATAGGTCTTGTAGTGGTAGAGAGGGTGCAGGTCGGGGGATGCCACGTGGAAGGGCCCTGCCTCCGGGAAGCTGTAGTCCAGGTTCTCGTTGAGGGGCAGGAGATCCACATCATGCATGGCGATGTAGTCAGTGTCATTGCCGCTCTCCAGGAAGCCCACGTTGATCAGGGATGCCCTGTTAAACCTGCCACGGGACTGGGGGCTCTCAGTGCCACACAGAGCAGCCACTGTCCCTGCTGTCCCCATCAATGCTCAATGTCTGACCGGTCCCCAAACAGGGACACTTGCAAACACAGCGTTCCACCCTGCAACTGCATCCCTGCTTCTCCCTGCACAGTGAGCTGGGGGCGACAGCATTTCCAAACACCCCATGGCCTGTCTTTGACTTCCAGAGTCCCCATGTTTGCTGCTGCAGACCTGTGACACTGAGGAGAAAGCTGAGATACCCAAGGATAAAGGATTCTATGCTAAGATTCTATTTTTGCTAAGGAAGAAGGAAGCAAATCACCACTTGGTCCATCTCTAAGCTCTACAACGAGCAGCTTTGGGGAGAGCATCACGCACTGCCCCTGACATCCCACTGCCCTGGTCCTGCGCTTCTCTGCAAGACCCTCCCAGCACTCACAGAGCTTTGGGAAGGACCCCCTTGGCACAGGGAGACGCTACCTGAAATGATCCATTTGGTTGAGGATGAAGATGCGGTGGCGGATCCTCTTCTTGCTGAGGAAGCGGTGCATGTAGGGCACGAAGGCCAGCAGCTCCTCGAAGCGCTCTCGGAAGGGCACCAGCAGCGCCAGCCGGTGCGGTCCCCACGACGGCTCCTCCTCGGGCGGCTGCAGCGGCGCGGGGGCCGGGCAGGGCTGCCGGGGAACCCCCCTCTGCTGCCCGCCCGCCGCCGGCCCCTCTCCCGAGCAGCTCAGCTGGAGCCAGAGCAGCGAGGCGAAGCCCAGCAGCAGCGCCAGGAGGAACAGCGGGAAGGCGGAGAGGCGGCCGGGGAAGAGCCGCAGGAGCGGCGGGGACCTGCGGGACGGCGCGGGGGTCAGCGCACGGTGGGACCCCGGCCCCTCCATCCCCCAGGTGCCCCCATCCCCCGGCAGCGTCCCCCCGGAGCCCGCCGGGCTCGCTCACCCTCCGCCGCGCAGCCGGAGCGCGTCCCTGCGGCGGGCCGGGCCCATGGCGCCCGCCCGGCCCCGCCGGCCCCGGGACACGCTGGCTGCGCCCGCCGCTCCCCCTTCTCCCCCGGAAACACGGCCCCGCTCTCTTCCGCCGACGGGGCGGGACGGAGGCGGGACCGGCCGCCGGGGACATCCCCTCCATCCCTCCCCACCGCCGGGGCTCCTCCGGAAACCGCGGGGACACCCCAGCACATCCCCTGCAGGTGCCGGGGAGCGCAGAGCCCCGCCCGCGGCTCCTTCGGGATCCTCCCAGGACTGCCTCCCTGCACCCCCACCAACCCGGTCCCAGTTCCTTCAGCACCCCCCCGCAGCAGAGCCCCCCTTCTCTCCCCATCAGACAGAGTCAGAACCACGGGTGGTGTCAGTCCTTTAATGCCCCACTCGCATCCCCCTCCCCTCAGCCCCTCATGTTCACACCTGCCCCAGGCAGCACAGCAAGTCCCAGCAAGGCAGAGGGATAGCTGGAAAAACCGGGGAGCAACCTCCGGGCTCCCACACCGCAGCTCTGGGGAGCCAGCAGGCATCACCCCCCTCAGTCCAACCCGTGGGAGGCCAAGGGCCAGGCGGGGGTTACAGCCAGACAGACAGGTAAGAAAATACTTCTGGTAGTTCTCAGAAACAGCATTTAGAAACCACAGTTTTTTTACAGCGCCCCATAAAAAAAGATGGGTTTGGGCACAGGTGCTCCACTAGTAGAAACGCTTGTTCCGCTCCTGGCGTTTCTGGAAGACCACGGCTCCCACCACAGCGCAGACAATGATGCCCAGCAGTGCACAGAGCAGGAGCAGGAACACCTTCCAGCCTGTCAGTGGCCCGCTCCGGAAATTCCCCGTTGGGTCATCCACGTTGTCTGGAAGGGAAAGAACAATTAGAGAGACCAACAAAACGTTGGTTCCTGTGGAGTTTTGCCAGGTGTCGCGCCTTCACTGCCTTCCAGAGTCCAGCCCCGACATCCCAGTCCCCCACAGAAGGTTTCCAAAGTCCACAGGCTCACCTTTGGGGGATTTAAGGAGGCTGACTTTCGGCTCAATCTTGGTCCAGTCAACACTCTCATCTTCTACAGGGTGCTCCACCATGAGCTGGAACAGCTTCATCGAGATAATGTCATGGTTGTCTGGGGAACAACCATGAGCACCAAACACCATCAGAGGCTCTGAGATGTCCACACACTCGGAACACCCCTCAGACCGTCCAGCCACGTCCAGCCTCCTTCCCTCTCAAGCCACCCTCATCCCCAGGTATCAAACTGCAATCCAAAGATGTTCCTTAGCTCTCAGGTGCCTCCTTTCCCCAGCCATGGGTCCAAAAAGGGTTTCAAGAGCCCAGTGAATAATTCAGAGAAAGGAAGCCACGGAAACTATCCAGTACATCCAGTGTTACAATCACAGAATTTTTAGGGTTGGAAGGGAGATCTGGAGATCCAACTCCCCTGTTGAGACAGGGTCACTTAATCCAGGCTCCAACCACCACGTGTTTCCCTGAGCAAAGCCCCTCTCACCAGAGAGATCTCCAGTGCCAGCAGAAGCACCAAAGAAGTAGCCAGTTGGCAGCTGCACCCCTGCAATGTCAATGCAGTTCTTCCATTCATTCTTGTCTTCCACGTCAGTCATCACCTGCAAAACCAGGAGAGGGTCACAGCAGGAATGTTCAGAACCATGGGACAGGGTCCAACCTCCCTGCTCAAGCAGGGCCCTCCCAGATCACATAGATTGTGTCCAGATGATTCATTAGTATCTCCAGTGAGGGACACTCCACACCCTCTCCAAGCAATCACTGTTGGCACACCACTATCGCACCTGGCTGCACACCTCTTTTGGAGCTGGAGGTGCAGAGAGGCAGTGGCTGAGCCTGGAACACCATCTCCAGCTCCTGGTAGAGCCAGCCCTGCCCCACCTGAAATGCAGGCCCCTGTGGGTCTCACCGTGAGCCGGCCCCGGGAGTAGCGCACGGCCAGGAAGGTGTCGTGGTTCTGGTTGCGCAGGTCAGCGGAGCACCCGGCCAGCTCCGTCCAGCGCCCGTCCTTGCTGTGGTCGTAGGTCAGGGAGCCGTTGTTGACCATGGCCGAGATGTAGGGGAACACGCGCTGTGGGGACAGACAGCGCCTGCTGGAGCTCCCGGGGGCACAGCCAGAGCCGCATGGGGAGCACGGCACGGCGGCAGGGCCAGGGGCAGCCATGGAGCACAGGACCACAACACCAGGGCTGCTTCTCCACCTAAAGCTGCTTCTGAACCAAGCCAGAGCTGCCTAAAGCAGAGCCACCCTTTCTGACCTCCCATTTCAAGACCCCCATCCTGTGATTCTGTGAATAAACCCACTCTGTACTCCATGGCCAGGGCAAACAGACTGTCCCATGCTTGCAGAGCAGCTGGGTAAAAATCCCAGGATCATTTAGGTTGGAAAAGACCTCTGAGAGCATTCAGTCCAACTTGTGACCAATCCCCACCTTGTCAGCTAGCCCTGACTGCCACATCCAGTTGTTCCCTGAGCACAAGACCCAGAACGGACAAAAATCTCACATAAGCAGCAAAACCACACACAAGGTTTTGTGATCAGGGGATTACCTACACCAGAAGAGGACAACTGGAGGCAGGAATTTACCTCCCATGAGCATCAAGACAACAGGGACATGGGTCACTTCCAGGTGCTTTATGACTGAAGTATCACAGTTTTGATGGTACAAACCCCAAAGCAGAGTTTTGCTTTCTCACAAACACAGAGCAGGACTGAAGAAAAGGATCCCCAGCCCTCACAGGACTGATCTATCTATGGCCATGAGGAATTCTGGAGCAAAAAGGCAGCCCAGGAGTTTCTTTCAGGCACAGACAGGTTGCAAAGAGAAAATGAGGGCAGAAACATCATTGAATGAGTAGTATCCAAAGCACAAAGGTCAGGGAATGACACTCAGGATGAACATTAGCAGGTGATGCTGGGGTTACACCAGCTCTGTGCCTGCTCTCCTGTACAGAGATGATGCCTTGGAAACATCTGTGTAGCCAAGAGCAGCACAGCAAAGAGCAAGGAGCTTCTTATCTCCATTAACACACACAAATTTTTCTCTTTACCAACTCCCAGGACAGGAAGAGCAAACCATACTCAGCTAAGGAGAGACTTTTCCTTGGATCAGGTGAGAAGCACTTGGAGCAGGAAGGGAACAGCTTGCTGGGCACTGCACAAGCAGCCAGGACCACTCACCTCTGTTGCTTCATCATTGGGATAGGTATCAAGGAAAATAGCCAGTCCATGGAAATTGTCCTTGCTGCCAAAAACAGGACCTGGAACAGGGCAGAAGAGTGGAGAGAAGAGACAGAAGTAAGTCAGAATTTGTGCTCAGAGAGTTCTGTGCTGTGCAAGCTGCTCAGTGCCGAGCAGGTGGCTGAGGGCACCTGCTGCCCGGGCAGAACACACGGGACACGTCACCCCAGCCTAGTGAAAGCAGAGCGGGGGAGCTCAGAGGCGCTCCCTGGCCAGCTGCCTTCCGGGCCAGTGCCGTGGGCTGCGGGCCAGGCCACTGACCTGGCGTCAGGCGCTCCTGCGTGTACCACAGCGCCAGCCCATCCCCGTGCAGGTTCTTCTTGCCGGCTCCGTGGATCTTGAAGTGGACGTGGAGCTCCCAGTCCTTGAGGAAGCAGGGCTGTGGGAGAAACCCCAGCGGCGTCAGGGCATGGGGCGGCAGGGCCGTCCCGAGCCCCCGCTGTCCTCCCCCGGGCTCTCACCACGCGGTTCCAGATGGAGCCCTCCCGACTGCGCTCGTCGGGCGTCAGGCGGACGTACTGGCTGGTGACCATGGTGCTGCCCTGGAAGTCCCACAAGGGCATCGCGGCGGAGCCCGCACCTGCAAAGGGGCGAACAGAGCGCGGATCAGCCCGGGCCGCTCGCGGGGAGCCTTGCGCGTTCCCCCGGCCTCGTGCTCACCCTGGTACGGCTTCATCAGCGAGTGCTCCCGCTTCAGGTGCTCGCTGTTGCCATCCGTGAGCTCGGCGGGCACCGGGCGCGGCCCGGCCAGGGCCAACAGCAGCGCGGCCGCCGCCACCAGCCCGCCCGCACCCGCCGCCATGCTCCGCTTCCGCCTTCCGGCGCTCCGCCCTTAGCCCCGCCTCGCAACCGCAACAGCCAATTAAAAACCGTCGCTTAGCGTGGTCCCGCCCCTGGGCGTGAGCGGCATCACTGCCCGCCTATTGCAGGGGAGAAGGGCGGGATCAGCGGGGCACGCAGCTCCCGTTGCGCGGCGGGAGGCGGGAGGCGGGGGCCTGCCGGGAAATGTAGTCCGCCCGCCTTCCCTGGGCCACCTCACGTGCGCGCCTCGTGTCGCCCGCGGGACACGTGACCTACCCCGACGGGTCCCGGGAACGGCCTCGGGAACGGCCCCGGGAGGGGCCGGGGAACGGCCTCGAGAACGGCCCCGCGAGCCTCGCCGGGCCGCACAGCAGGAAGGACAGGCCGAGGCAGTGTGGACATCACAGCAGCTTTATTGAGGCTCGCAGGGCAGCCCCGCGCCGCTCCCGCCGGTCTCCCCCATCCCTCCGCCAGGGCAGCCGTGGTGGCCCGGGAGCAGAATCTCCCAGCCCTCCGGATGGGCACCGCCCCCCAGGCCACAGCAGCCCCGGCTGGGACACAGTGCTTGTCACAGGGGTACAGGGACCCCGCGGTGGCACCGGGCAAGGACATCCCTCCGGGTCACTGGTCCCGTCTTGGTGCCTGCCCTCTGCACCCATGGGGGCTCCTCTGGCCAGCGGGAGGTGCTGAGCAGAGGCTGTCCCGAGCCACGGGACAGCACCAGTCCCATCCTGGGGGAGCACGGGGGGACACAGAGGTGTAGCCAGCGCCGTGTCGGGGTGCCCGGTGTGCCTGGGGCACTGTGGGGGTCACAGCAGCCCCTGCGGGGTGTGACAGCAGCGTGGGTGGACAAGTCCTGGGCAGGTTCTCGTGCTGGAGGTGTGCAAGCCCTCAACACGGTGGGACACGTGCTTTCCTCCAAAAGCACCGGGGCTGCAGGGGAGTCAGGGGGTGTGAGGAACCCGTGGAAGCCCAGGAGGCAGGGAGAGGGAAAGCCAATTGATTAGTGGAAGACTGTGCGGGAAAATCATCAGAACATGGCAATCTGAGGCTCAGGGCCCAGCCGAGGCTCCGGGGGAGCCGAGGGACCAGGGGGATTGGCCATGGCGTAGGGACCTGCAGCTCAGTCCCATCGGGCACTTTGCAGCTCTCACTTCTTCCTGTTCATGATCTGGCTGGAAATCCAGTTCATCCCATCCTGGAGGGAAGAAGGATGTGAGCGCAGGCCCTTGGGCCCTCTCCCAGCTGTGCAGAGCCCACAGGCCCCCATCTCTACCTGCACCCCTTCCCCAGACAGGGCTGAGCAGGCCTGGATCTGCCATTCCCGGTCCCGGTAGGTGTGGAGGCTCAGCCCTTCTGCGATTTCGGCTGCGGGTGCTGCAGTCACCAGGTCCTGCTTGTTGGCAAACACCAGCAGCGGAACCCCCGTGAGGGACTCGTCCTCTGTGAGCTCTGCCAGCTCCTGCCAAGAGAGAAGCTTCTCCCAGGGCTGCTGCCCTCCTCCACAGATACCTCAGCCCTCCAAATGCCTCATCCCTTCTCTCTGGTGCTCATGGCAGATAAGGAAGCTGTGAGGTCTTGACATTCCAAAGGAGAGAAGCTCCCAAAGGAGCTTCACCTCCTGGAACTCCATCAGACCAGGACCCACATGCAGGGCTACTTGAGGACTGAAACCCTCCCAGCACTGAGAGCCCTGGGCAAAGGGCAGCTGCGGGAGGCTCCTGGCAGTCCTGAGCTGTCTGGCACGCCCACACCGCCGTCTGGTGCCAGAACAGCCGGGGCTGGCACTTGGAGTCTCACCTTCCCCTCTCACAGCTTTATTCCCAGGGTTTGTAACTGAATTTGCTGCTCATAAACCTTTGTTTGGCTGTATCACTAACCTGGTGGGGTGAGATGAGAGCTGGGAGGGGGGTCACTTTCACCAGGGACTGTCACCCTTGTGCTAGGCACTGGAGCATCCCAGTTCAGGGGAAGCTGGGCCATGGAGTGGGGTATCTCTGCCTGCTGACACACTGATCTTGAGCCTTCCCACAGAGCTCTGGGGACAGCATGCCCCCCCTGCAGCACTGCCCCACAGCTGAGAGCAGCTTTGCTTCCTCATCCCCAAAGAGCTGGTGCCATACAGATCCGAGCCCCAGGACCCCAGAGCCACCCCTCACCAGACCACTCATACCTGCCCTGTCTCCTCGAAACGCTTCTGGTCAGCACTGTCAATGACATAAATCTACCGTGGGGACAAAAGGGACAGTCAGGGGCTCCTTCTTGCCCATCTGCACAGCCCTTCTGCAGGGCCCATGCAGCATGCACAGGGCTGGGGGTGCTGCCCCACTCACCAGCAGGTCTGTGCTGCCCAGATACTTCTTCCAGTATGGGCGGATGGAGCGCTGCCCCCCAATATCCCAAACATTCAGCTTCAAACCGTGGGAGTGGACACTCTTGATGTTGAATCCCTGAGCGGGGGCACAAACCCTGGGGTCACTCAAGGGATGGGTGGGACCTGAGCCCTCCACCACCTCCCATGGCCCCCAGCAGCACCTACCTGTGTGGGGGTGATGGTGCTGACCTCCTCGGACGCCAGGCGCTTCAGCAGCGTCGTCTTGCCCGCGTTATCCAGCCCCAGCAGGACGATGCGGAGCTCCTGCTCCGGGGAACCCTTCAGCTTCTGGATGACGGAGAGCAGCCCCTGGGGGCAGGGGGTGCTAGGGGAGCCCTGTGGGGTGCCGGGTCGCTGCAGAGCACCCTTGTTTGGGAGGGGGGAACTGGGTACACTGTTGGCTTTGGGTACCTTGTGTCTATGGCCTGAATGAGCACCAAGGCCCAGCTCCCAAGGTGTTCATGCTTGGGGTGGCCCCACAGCAGATCTGCCCAGCCCCAGTTCCCCCCTCCCCGGCTGTGCAGTGCCAGCCCTGGGACCACTCCCAGCTCCTGGGCAGGCTGGGGGGACATGCCCCAGGCAGAGCCCTACCCTGCCAGCCCTCCTGGCACCACCACTGAGAGCTGGTGCAGCACACCCCACCTGGAGCTGGTGGGATGTCACCGGACCCCACTTACCTTCTGCACATCACCCATGGTCTGGGAGTCGCTCTGGCCTGCAGCACCGCCTGGGGAGCTGCCAGGGGCTCCTTCCCGGGACCCGCCGGCAGCTGCGTGACTGGCACGCTCCCCAGCCCCGGGGGAGGAAGAGGATTACGGGCTCCGGAATTAGCTGCTGTTCCTCCATTTACCCACAGCATTAAATAATGCCCTCGGCAAATCCTCCAGCCAGCTGTCGCCCCGCCGTCGCCTACCCCCGGGATAAACCAGGTCCCCCTGGGCTGGGACACTGGGGCACCGGGCATCCCTCTCCCCGTGGGGCAGGGGTCCCAGCCTGGGAGGATGCTGTGCCCAGGCACAGGGCTGACACAGCCTGCCACACTGGGACACCTCACGTTGAGACAACACCAGCACCCACAAGCTGTCCCCATGCAGGGTGGCAGGAGAAATAGCTGAGCCTGCTTGAGGCCACGTCAGCGACTGCCACAGCTCCCCAGTGCTGCCCCAGGGAAACCACCAGGCCCTGGAGCAGGTTGAGGGCTGGGTTGTCAGCAGCTGGAGCTTGGGGATGACACAGAACAGGGGTCCAGAGGGGCTCAGATGCATTCCCCAGCATCCCACCCACAACCCAGGTGGGGTGAGGGGCTCATCTGTTCTCCGTTTGGACTAAGTGCATTAATTAAGCAATGTCTTTGATTCCTGCATGCTGCAGTTCTGTCCTCAGATCAGGTTTCCCAGCAGAGAGGTTATCCTTGCGGTGAGGACCGTGAGTCACGCACTCTTGGAGAGACATTTTTATTTATAACTCTGGTGGCAAAGCCAAGCCAAACAACACAGCCACACTCCCACAAAGCAAAGGGGAGCAGCATGATAACCCCTCATCCCACTGCTGCTCCATACAGTGGCAGGGGGCAGAGGGGCAGCCAGAGGTTCCACCCTCTGTTTCCCCCACCCAGAGACCCTGCCAGGGTCTCTGCTTGTGCTGCTCTGGTTTTTTCCTGATCACGGTGGGAAAGCTTCATTTTTTTCTGCATAGATCTGCACCCAACTTAATGCTAGGGTTCTGCTTTTGATAGGTTAATCACCCACCTTATGTCCCCGTTATTAGCATTTTCCTGAGCGGGTTGCCATGGTGCTCTGTGGTTTATCCTGCGCTGCTAGTTACTGAGATTTCCTAACAAATAACCTAAAATATCCTCCACTGGTTTGTGGTTGCTGATCAGCATGGAACCCCGACCTTAGGAGATGGGCAAAACTGCTTAGGCATCAGTTTGGTGACTCCAAGCTGCACGTCCACTGCTCCTCTCTGCCAGCTTCTGCCAGCACACACAGCACAGGCAGCCCTCCCTGGGGCCAGCCCCAGACCCTTTGTGACCAGGGCAAGTGGCACCAGGCTGGTGGCAGTGTGTGCTGGGCCTGCTGATGTCCCTCTGCCCCTGGACCCCCCTTCCCTGGGATGATGCAATGGCCGGGAGAAGCCCCCTCAGGCTGCCCAGGCTGCAGGGAGTGGGGACAACAGGGTGGTGACCCCAGGGCAGCACAGCCGTGCTGGGAACGGAGCCTGGGATGGGATTGGGAACAGGGGTGCAGATGGGGATATGGTCACGGACGTAGATGTGGATGGAGACGGGGATGCAGGTGGGGATGGGATCACGGATGTGGATGCAGATGGGGATGGGAATAGGGAAAGAATGGGATGGGGATGGGAAACAGGGATGCAGATGGGAATGGGATAACGGATGTTGATGGTGATGCACGGGGATAGGGACGGAGATGCAGCGGCGCCGCGGCGGCTCCTGGCTCGGAGCTGGAGCCGGTGCCCACCGGGGCGGTGCCGGCGGCGCGGGGCGGGCGGACGGCCCCGCTCCCCCCGCTGCGGTCTCGGTTCCCATGGCGACACTTCCTGTGGGAGCCGAAAGCGGTAGTGTGGTAGTGCCGGGAGCGCCGGGCCGGGCCGGGCCGGGAGAGCCGCGCCGCCGGCCGGGGATGCTGCGGGGCCGCGGGCCGCGCCCGTAGCGAACCGGGCCGGGCCGAGCCAGGGATGCAGGGCAAGGGCAAACTGCTGGTGGTCCACAACGGGCGCATGGTGAGTGCCCGGGGCGCCGGTCCCCATCCCCCGGGGCCGGTCCCCATCCCCCGGGGCCGGTCCCCATCCCCGGGGCTGTCCCGGCCGGCGGCGCGGAGCTCGGGAGCGGGCGGGTGATGTGCGGGATCGCGGAGCGGGCGGGCAGGGGTGTGCAGTGGACACCCACGGAGGATGTATGGAGTCAGGAAACAGGCGGGAGGGTGTGGGGCAGGAAGGGCAGGAAGGGTGTCCAAAGCAGACGGAGTTGTAGAGGGTTTAAGGGTGTTTGGGGCTGGGTAACAGGCGGGCAGGCACGTGTGGGGCTGGGGTAGTGAGCAGCAGGGATTTCTGAGGCTTGGACAGCGCTGTGAGTGGGGATATGTGGCACTGGGTAATGGACAAGCGGTGAGGGATGGGGATGGGGTGACAGGAGTCAGCAGTGCCGGTGTCTGTGGGGCTTGGCAGGGCTGTGAGTGTGGGCAGCAGGGATGGATGGGGAGGAGCGAGGAGCTGGCGAGACCGAGCAACGTGGGACTGGGCTAAGAAACATGGCAGAGGAAAGTGGGGTGGGGTAGCAGGGAAAGGCAGTGGGCCTGGCATGGAGACAGCCAGGGGGTGTGTGGGGCTGGCAGGCTGGGGGGACGGGCTGGTGACTCAAGGGCATCACCCCAATGTGGGCAGCACTTCAGTGATGGCAGACAGCACCGTGCAGCCAGTGCGTGGCTGGGATTCAGCTACGAAGGCTCTGCCCATCTCCCTGCTTGCTCCAGGTCCTTGGGTACTCCAAGGGTACAACCCAGGGCTGATATTTGGGGTGGCCCAGCGGGTGCTGCAGGACACCCTGTCCTGCAGTGCCCTGGGCTGGCAGCACCTGCTCCCTGCTTTTGGGCATCTGCCCTTCGGTAGCTCCAGGCTCCAAGGAAGGAGGGAATAGGCAGTTTGCCTGCCTGGGGCTGTGGTTCTCCTTCCTTCCCTCCCCTCCTCCCCTCCTCTTCCTGTGCCGTGGAGGTTGCTTCTCTCCTCCCTTCTTGCTTGGGGTGGCAGGGTTACATCTGATAGCATCTGCCCTTTCCCAATTTCTGGCCTGGCCCTAGTCCATGGAGAGGTAGGAGAAAGGCTGTACCCTCTTTGTAACTCTCTACTCACTGCCCTGGGTTGGAAGTCCTGTGTCCTGCCTCTGCCACGGGGCAGGTAACACCAGAGCAGTGTTTGCTGATGGTGTCTCTTGCTCTGGGCTCAGACTGGGCTTGCCCTGGTGCTGCTGCCACTCCATCAGGCCAGCAGATGCCATGTAGCCCCTCTCACCTCTCTTCTTTCCACTCCCCCAGGGCCCGGCCGTGTCGGATGGAGGTAAGGCTGCTCTTTGCCCTGGGACGGGAGGCCAGCATCATCCTCAGGGGAGGGGGAAGCCCACAGGCAGCCTGGTGCCAGGGGCAGGGAGCCAGCAGACAGTGAGGTCCTGTGTCAGCACAGGCTGTGCCATGGGCAGGTGGCAGAGCCCCTGCAGTGCAGGGCTGAGCCCTCTGCCCAGGACTGGCCATGTCCCCCCATCCCTCCCACATGGCCCCTGGTGCCTGTCCCTCCTTTTGGCTGCTCAGCTGGCACTGTGGAGTGCTGGGGGCTGAGTGGCTTCCTGGGGCAAGGAGAACGTGGGTACCAGCCAGCCCCAGATTCTCTCAGGGAGTCTGTCTGTCTGTCAGTCTGGCTGTGCACTGGGTATCTCAGATGGTTTATTTAACTGTCTTGGCCCCAGTTACTCGTGATTTAGACCACCAGGAGGATGCCTGGTAAAGGAGCAACCTGGCACACCTCTATTCCTGCCATCTTTGCCAGGAGAGCACTGTTTCCATACCTTTAGCTTCTCTTGCAAATGACCCACCAGTCAAACCAGTTCCAAAGCTGGGGTTGCCCCTGGGAACTTCCATCTTTCTGAATACATGGTCACCCTGGGTTTTCCCTGGAGTTTCCTCCGGGTTGGGAGCTGGAAATGACACTTTCTGTGCCCTCCACACATGCTGGGTTTGTCCCTCGTCATGGCTAGAGGAACAGAGAAAGTGGGTTCAGGCACCTCTGCCCACTTTCCAAGCTCCCCTCCACTCTGTGTGCCCTCTGTGTCCCCTTCCACACCACTTTCCCTGCTGGCTGGGAAGAAGCCGTGGGTGCCTTCTCCACGGCTGTCTTACCCCAAGAGATGAGTCACATCGGAGTGAACAATGTGGAGTCACAATGACACCCAGGGTGGGCACAACTGCCAGCAGAGCTGTCATGCCAGGAACTGTCAGCTGTGGCATCCTGGTGCTCAATCTTCCAAGGATGCCACCGTGATGCTCCTCATGTTCCCTACCCAGCACTCACCAGGTCCGATCTAGATGAGGCAGATGGAGGGCTGCTGGTGCTGGGGACAGGGAGACAACCAGAACTGACCCTTTTTCTCTCTCAGAGTTAAATGCCTCCCGGGCCCGTGGCAGCAACCACAGTGTGAACAGCCTGCCAGGCCCACCAGCCACGTGTGGATCCACACAGGGCTCTGTGGTCAGCTGGGCCGAATCCTTCGAGACGCTGCTGCAGGACCGTGTGGCTGTCACCTACTTCACTGTGAGTGTCACAGCCCAGAGCTCAGTCCCTGCTCCTGTCCACTGTTGGACACTCACTGTCCCACAGCCACAGTGCCACCAGACCAGCAGATCTCTCTGCCTTGCAGGAGTTCCTCAAGAAGGAGTTCAGTGCTGAAAACGTCTACTTTTGGCAGGCATGTGAGCGCTTCCAGCAGATCCCAGCCAGTGACACACAGCAGGTACCAGCTCCGTGCAGCTCTGGTCACACAGCTGCTGGGAGGGATGTGGGGAGAGCTGTCCAGCCTGCATGTCCAGGGGTCCTGGCAGATCCCTTTTCTGGGGGGCTGAGCAGACTGGGGGCTCTTGCAGAAGGAATAAGGAGATGGATGTGATCTGAAAAGCCACAGTGCTTCCCCAGCCCGGGATTGGAGAGTGTTTCTGGGAGGACAAACGAGAAAGACCAAGGGCAGAGCTAGACAGGAGATCATGGGGACAGAGCCAGGTGTCTGCAAGGGATGGTTCCTCCCTCAGGTTGTACCTCTGTGGAGACACTGGTGTGTTGTGCCCAGAGCTTGGTTCTGAAGTCCAGGCACTGAGCTGGTCCTAGGGCAGATTGGTTCTTCGAGACTCAGGTGTCTCTGTGGGGTGAGCAGGGGGCTCCCCTGGTGTGGTATAGAGGAGGGGGTTGCTGGTCTCAGCCTGGCCTCCTGTCCCCTCAGCTGGCCCAGGAGGCACGGCGGATCTACGATGAGTTCCTCTCCAGCCACTCGGTCAGTCCTGTGAACATTGACAAGCAGGCCTGGATTGGGGAGGACATGCTGGCCACCCCCTCCCCAGACATGTTTCGCATCCAGCAGCTCCAGGTATGGGCAGCACCTGAGCTCCACCCATGGGATGGGGGCCTGGGGAACCACCCCACGTGTCACCCAGCATCACTGCTGTTGCCATGGGGCTGCAGGTGTGCAGGGGTCTTAAACACACACATCCTCCCTTTCCAGATCTTCAACCTGATGAAGTTTGACAGCTACACACGTTTTGTGAAATCCCCACTCTACCAGGCCTGCCTGCAGGCAGAGAGCCAGGGGCAGCCCCTGCCTGACCTGCGGCCCCACTCCCGCAGCAGCAGCCCCCCTCCTGACCTCAGCAAGGTGAGTGAGGGGAAAAGGGGAATGGGAACATGTCCCCATGGTGCTGGGTCCCTTCCCAGCTGCTCAACCCCAGGCTGAGGACAGACAAGTTGTCAGGGGACCAGAGAAAGGCAAGGGGAAACCTCAGGTGTTGCCATGTTGAGATGGTACTCAATTCACCCCAGAAGTCGAAGCTGAAGCTGGGCAAGTCCCTGCCACTGGGCGTGGAGACAGCGGGCAGTGGTGCCAACCGCAGCCCTCACCGGTCCTTCAGGAAGGGAGAGCGGCGGGAGCCGTCCTGGGCAGGTGAGTGCTCTGCTGAGGAGGACAGAGGGGCCACACCACCCTGAGGGGTGTTCACGTCCCCACCACCATCCCTCTGTCTGTCCTAGACGGGGGAGAAGGCGGCAGAAGTGCCATGTTGTGGAGGGAGTCCCAGGGCTCACTCAACTCCTCAGCCAGCCTGGACCTGGGCTTCTTGTCCTCAGCCAGCACGGCCACCAGCACCTGGACGGAGGTGAGTTGTCACTGTGCCAATCCCATGGCACCACGCTGCCACTGGCTGGGCTCATCCCACCACATCCCTCCCTTAGGGCCAACAGAAGAGCCTGGGGGGCAGCGAGGCAGAGCTGCCAGCCAAGCCCATGAAGTACTGCTGCGTGTACCTGCCCGACGGCACGGCCTCGCTGGCCTCTGTCCGGCCCGGCCACTCCATCCGGGACATGCTGGCAGGGATATGTGAGAAACGCGGCTTCAGCCTCCCTGACATCAAGGTTTTCCTGGTGGGGAATGAGCAGGTAGGGCAGGCAGAGGGGAGCAGGGGTTCTGCCAGCCAAACCATCCTATGTGCCACTCTGCTGGCTCTCTCCTGATGGTTTGTCTCTTGCAGAAAGCATTGGTGCTGGACCAGGAGTGCTCCGTGTTGGCAGACCAGGAGGTGAAGCTGGAGAACAGGATAAGCTTTGAGTGAGTGGGAGCTTTGGGGCTGATGTGCCTCAAACCCAGTCCCCCAGGCAGTCCTGAGTGCCCTGGCTCTGCTCCTGTCTGTAACCTCTTTCCCCCACTCTCTGCAGCCTGGAAATCTCCTCCCTCAACAAGACCATCCGCATCACAGCCAAGTCAACCAAGCGCATCCGGGAAGCGCTGCAGCCGGTGCTGGGGAAGTACGGCGTGAGCGTGGAGCAGGCGCTGCTGCGGAGGGTGAGGCTCCAGCCTCGGCAGGCACAGACAGCCCCCATGCTTTGGGGGGAGCTCTGTGTTTGGGGCTCGGGCCAGGGGCTGCTGGCTGTAAGGTGGTGGTGGGGAGCAGCGGTGTGAGCTGGGGACAGCCTGCAGGCTCCTGGAATCACTGGTTTTGGGATGGGCTGTGATACCCTGCTGTGTGCTGGGACAGACCAGTGGGTGTTGCTTGTGCTGGCCAAGCAGGTCCTCAGCCTGGCTGCCTTTCCTGTGGCACAGTGAGTGTGACACTGGCTGCTGTTCCTGTTGCAGCAAGGTGAGCCAGCCACCCTGGACTTGGAGAAGCTGGTCAGCACAGTGTCTGCTCAGAAACTTGTCTTGGAAACACCAGCAGGTAAAATGCCCTCCCTCCCAAACCATGTCTCCTCAAAGACACCTGAAGAGCACTCAGGGTCAGGCTGTTGTCTGCTGGCCATGGCTCCTGCTCCCAGGAACAGGGTCCATCCTGTCACTGTCTGATCCAGGACCAGGATGCTGGAATGGGGCACTGAACTTCACTTCTCTTGCAGATGTGCGAGTGATGGGGAGCGCTGAGGCTGCAGCTGCTCCCTCTCTGCTCTGGAGTGAGGTGAGCATAAAATCCCACCAGCCCTGGTCAGCGATGCCCTCACAGCTGCTGTCATGGTCCACAGGGAAGCTGGGCCCTGCTGTGGCCCCAGCACTTGCCATGGGTACCAAGGCAGGAGCCAGGCAGTGGGAGGGTGATGGGGACACAGCCCAGGGGAGCGTTGCCTCCTTGCCCCATGGCTGCTCCTTGCAGGAGGGAAGCCCAACAGGAGCAGAGCCCGACACACGGTGGGAGGTGCCCTCCTCCTTCTCCAGGCCACAGTCTTCAGCTGCCATGAACCTCAACCGCCGCACCTATGACCTGGAAGGTGAGACCTGGCATGCCTGAATCCTGAGGGGTTGGGGCAAAACACAGGCTGAGGGATGCAGAGCCCCCGCTGTGCTGGGGCTGGGTGCAGGGTCCCATGGAGCTGGGAATGGGCTGTGGGGTCCTGGGGTCTGGCATGCAGCAGGCAGAAGGTGGAGATGCTGTGCCTGGGACAGGTTCAGGGCCATATCAGGTGGAGAGGGCAGCCGAGGTGCTAGGACAAAGCCCCAGTGCCTGGCTCAGGTGCATGATCTGCATTTCCCCAGGGCTGGTGGAGCTTCTGAACCGTGCCCAGAGCTGCCGGGCCAACGACCAGCGTGGGCTGCTCTCTAAGGAGGACCTGGTCCTGCCTGACTTCCTCCAGCTCCCCGTGCGGGACGACCGTGCCTGTGAGAGGTCGGAGCAGCCCAGTGCCCCTCAGGCTGGCTCCGAGGGAAGCGGCTGCCCTCAGGAAGAGCCTGCACTGACTCAGCCTTCGTTTGACCACAAGCTCTGATGAGTCCTGCTGCACATCCACACCCGGCACGTGGCACCCCCAGGCCATGCCGGGGCTCCACAGGGGCCCGACAGCCCCTGCCCTGCGCCGCTGACGCTGCCCGGACTGCAGATTCATCCACGTCCTGTCCCAAACCATCGTGTCGTGTCGCTGTGAGTGGCTGAGCAGCTGCCATGCCCCTCTGTGGGGCCACATCCCGGTGCACATCAAGGGAGTCCTGTAGATAGTTTGAACCCTCGTTGCAAAGCACTTTGCAACGTCCCGTACATGCCTGGCACTGTCCTGCCCAGTGCCTCTGCCTGCAGCAGAGCTGCCTGCCCAGCACATCCTGCCCGTGTCAGGATGACACAGCCCCACTGTTTGGGGTGTGGAAAGCTCCCTTCCAGCTGAAGGGTGTGCAGGATAGACAGGGTGGGTGGGGAGGAAAGGCAGGCTCCAGTCCTGAACTGAGGTGCTGTGGGCAGGCAGGGTCAGGAGAACATGTGCCCGGAGCTCAGAGCCAGATCCAGTCCCTGGCCCCGTGGGAACAGGGCTGCCCCGTTGTTGATTTGCAAGTCCACCCTTCCTGGGGAGGGTGAGTGTGGCCCAGCCGGGCTGTGCCCTGGGCAGGTTGTTATGTCTGCATTGTGTGAGTGTGGCCTGATCCTGCCACAGTAACACTGCTTGGAGCAGTGGTTCCTGCCCTGGGCAGACAGAGGCAGAGCCAGCAGACGGTGCCAAAAAAGCCTTCCTCCTCCCTGCCGGAGATCCTGCGTGGGTGGCTGCTGAGGGACACGCAGGAGCAAATCCCCATATCCCCCCTGCCCCATCCCCATGGGGCTGTGGGTGCTCAGCCTTCCGGGACAGCTCTGCTTGGTGCCAGGAGAATACAGCACCCCTGGTGCTGAGCACCTCAGCCTCTGGTGGGCAGGTCCCCAGCGCGTGCCCAGCCTGTTGTTCCTGCCAGTGGCTGTGCTGGGCTGTAGCCTTGAGCCTCGATCTGCCAGTCCTGGCTGTGTGCTACTGGTCCCCATGCCCAACAGCCCAGTGGCCCCAGAGATCCCAGACAGAATCTCCAATGGAGGCATTTCCCCAACAGCAGCCAGGAGATCCCTCCACAGTCTATATGTGCCAGAGTCCCTCTTGGCTGTGCCTTGGGTAACCACTCCATCACCACTGCCTAGCCAGAGGCAGAGGGGTGACCCAGGGCCCCCCAGGCTTGCCCAGAGGTAGGGCCACGGCCACCCAGCCCTATGCTGCCACAGCCAGCTGCAGCCCTGTGGCCTTAGTCAGAGCCCCCCTGTGTCTCTGTGATGCTGCTCAGTTCTGTCTGTGGTGTGGAACCAGGGGAAATAAAGAGCATTGCCTGGATGTACCTTTCTTTCGTTCCTCTGTCATCAAGGCTGGATGGTGCTTTTCCCAGCAGCAATGTCCCCTCAACCCCCCTCTCCCTCACAGAGCCTTCCTAGGCCCATGGCAGAGCTGGGGCCAGCCCTTGGCTCCAGTGCCACCCTGACTGGCAGCAAGGGGCAGTGCCAGGAGCTTGTTTTCCCAGCACTGCTGACGGAGTAGGAGAAGCTGCAGGCCGAGGACTTCAGCCCCGACCCTGTCAATGAGTGACAGCCAGAGCTGCCAGGGCCTCACTGGGTTAATGATTGTGGGGGCAGCTGGCCAAGAGCCCCTGGGCACGGGGCAAGTGCGGACACCAACCTCCTGCACACTGGCTGCACCCCCGGACAGAAGGGTCCCCTGCTGTGGCACATCCTGAGCATTCAGCTCCATCAGTCTGACTCAGTGGTGGCTCAGTGATGCTCCAGCAGTGGCACAGATGTGCCCAGGCTGTCCCTGAGTGGCCTGGAGTACTCAAGGGATCTTCCCTTGTTCCGCCCATACATTTACACCTAGCTCGTTGTGGTGATGGGTTCTGGCAGTGCTTAATCCTGAGGAAACCGGGATGTGGCAGCTGAACACCTCTTTGTGCCCACTCCCACACACAGCACAGGGCTGGAGGAGCCTTTGGCCACTGTCTCTCCCCTGGACAGCTGTGGACAAAAGCTGGCTGGGTGTCCTGTGGGTGGATGGAAACTTGGCTGGAGGTGTGTAAGCAGCAGGTAATGATAAACAGGACTGAGGAGGTGGTGACAGCAGCTCTGGCCTCGCTCCTCTCCTGCTCACCCATCGCACATGCCATGGAGATGTGGTGCCAGGGAGATGCAGGCTCTGCCCCACACAGCCCTCTGAGCACTGCTGGCTGTCCCACACTGAGCCACTGGCACAGGCAGAGCCCAGCTGCGTGCCACCATCACCACCACTGGCAGGACATGGGGATCACCCATCTCCACTGCCCTGGGAATGAGGACATTATGCCCTGGGCAGAGCTGGGTCCCTCATAGCTGATGCTGCGATGGCACTGAAGGTGCTGGATGTGTGTGCATGGCCTCACCTCTGATTTGTGATGGATGCCCCAGCAGCACCAGCAGCAAGCCCTTCTCGTCCTCCTCCTCTTCCTCTCGTGCAGTGGATAAACCAAAGGCACCAAACAATGGAGAGCTGAGGCTCCTCCAGCATCACCTCGGGCACTGGGCTCCAGCAGTGCCCCGGCTTTGCTCATCACCGTGGCTCTCCCAGACCCCGGGCAGGCGAGGCGGGGAGTGCCGGGGCCGCGGTACCCCGGGGGCACGTGCCCCATCCCGCCGGGGCCACGGCTGACGTGGGATGTGCGGGGGTTACCCATTAACTGCAGGAATTTCTGGGGAGGAGGTGAGCAGCGAGCGGAGGCGAGGGGCAACGAGGGGCTCCTTAGACTTTGCTCTTGGCCTGTGTATAAAGGGCCACTTCGCTGGACAGACGCGTGGATGTGGCATGTGGAAGTGGCACTGCCCTGAGTGCCTGGCCAGCCCCAGGTGAGCTGAGCCCTGGGCGGGAGGAGTCCCCTTCCTGTCTGCCCTGCCTGCCCTTTGGGAGCTCGCTGGGCTGGCACAGCGGCAGCAGGTGGCCCAGGGGACCAACAGATGATGGGATGGTGCTCCTCAGTGGTGCCAGCACTGCAGGGATTTGGGGGGACGTGGCAGTTGGTGCAGCACAGCTGTGGTGACATGCGGCCACATCTGCTCAGCCTCAGCAGGAGCGATGCTGCCCTACCGGACGGAGAGCCCGGTCCTGCCCGGTCGCTGCCCGGTGCGAGGAGGAAGGGTTGTGCACGGGCCACAGTTCGCCTACTGCCCCAGCCCCCAAGGTAGGCACCTCTTCCTCTTCCTCACCTGGCTCAGCTCTGCTTCTGGCAGTGCTGGGCTCTCCTCTGCAGGGAGGTCCCTGCAAGGACAGGGCTGTGACATAGGTGCCCTCTCTCCCCAGCTCTGCACCGGCTGCCGGGTGCCCACACCTGCCCCTTCACCGTCAGTGCTGTGCCTTGCCCTGACCATGGCTTCCCCTGCCCCGGCTCCCCGGGGCGCCTGCGCGAGGGCCGGGAGCGGTACGAGCTGGACGCGCTGTCCTGGCAGGGGCACCGACTGGGCTTGGATGAGCTGCAGAGGCCAGGTGAGACCTGGGGAGGTGGTGGGGGCCTCGCAGCACCTGGGCTAGGGAACACCCCAGAGATCTGACAGAGGCACCTGGGGTACTTGGGTGCCAGGACTGTGGGGTGCCAGGATGGGAGGGGAGTGCTGGTGGAGAGACCCTCAGTGTCCTGGGGTGATGTGGGAAGAGCTGAGGACAATGGGGGAGCTGGCACAAGGCACTCCAGGGTGGGAGGAGATGGAGGGGGCCCTGGGATCTGTGCTGCCAAGAGCCATGAGAGTGGAATAAGGCTGTAGGAGCCTGGGGAGCCAGGACCATGCCATAGCAGGAGTTTAACACTTTCTCTTGTCTTGCACAGAGCTCGGGTGCTGGGCCAGGGTCCAGTCCTTCTGTGTCTCCCTTCTAAAGGTGCCCCTGATGTTTGGGTTCCTGTACCTCTTCGTGTGCTCTCTGGACGTGCTCAGCTCTGCCTTCCAGCTGGCTGGAGGTAGCAGGGTGGCAGGGATGCCTGGGAACCTGGTGGCACTGGCAGTGCCAGCAGCCTGTGCTCATATTCTCTTACAGGCAAGGTGGCAGGGGACATTTTCAAGGACAACGCCATCCTCTCCAATCCAGTGGCAGGGTTGGTGGTGGGCATCCTTGTGACCGTGCTGGTGCAGAGCTCCTCCACCTCCACCTCCATCATCGTCAGCATGGTCTCCTCAGGGTGTGAGTGTGCCCATGAGGCTCCTGGGGACCTGAGGCTGAGGGAGAGGATGGCTGGATGGGGTCACCCTGAGCCGGGCCATACAAGGCTAGCAGGTCTCTCTGTCCCCAGTGCTGGAGGTGCGCTCTGCCATCCCCATCATCATGGGCTCCAACATCGGCACCTCAGTCACCAACACCATCGTGGCCCTCATGCAGGCTGGTGACCGCAGTGAGTTCAAACGGTGAGAGCTGGATGGGTCAGAGGACACTTCTGAGGCTGGGGGCTGCTCCTCAGGACCACCTCATGCCAAAAGGCTCCTTCATTCTGCATAGGGCCTTCGCCGGTGCCACGGTGCACGACTGCTTCAACTGGCTCTCAGTGCTGGTACTGCTGCCACTGGAGGTGGTGAGTGGGTACCTGCACCACATCACCCGCCTGGTTGTGGCCACCTTCAACATCCGCAGCGGGAAAGATGCCCCTGACCTGCTGAAGATCATCACAGAGCCCTTCACCAAGCTCATCATCCAGGTCTCCTCAGCTGTTATGTTTGCCAGCGTAGTATGCCGCTGCCTGGTGGTGATGTCCCCAGCACTGGTGTCCCTTTGATGGCAGCTGTATCCAAGTGTCCCCAGGCTGACACTGGCGTCCCCATGCCAGTGAAGATGTCCCCAGCCTGTGAGTGCTGTTAGCCCTCTCCAACACGTGTGTTGTTGCAGCTGGACAAGTCTGTGATCACGGGCATCGCGACAGGAGATGAGAGCCTGCGCAACCGGAGCCTCATCCGCGTCTGGTGTGGCCCTGCATCTCCACAGGTCAGGGGCCTGTGGCCCTGCTGGGGCCACCAAACAATCCCACAGAGGATGGGTGGTGGGCAACGGCAGGCTGAGGGTGCTGCAGCCAGCTGTAGCCCACCTTCTCCCTGCAGATCACCACTGCAGGGCCTGGGACCCCCCCAAACTGCACATCCCCCAGCCACTGCAGCACTAAGGGCATCGAGGTCCTCCACAACATCACCAGGCAGAAGTGTGAGTGGGTGTTGAGGGCTTGGGCAGGGCTGCGGCACAGAGCATGGGGCTGGGAAGGTGCAAGAAGGGCTGGGGGTTGTACAAGTAATGGAGAAGTGCTGGAGTCATGATGTGGGGCAGGGCTGGGAGATGCTGCGCTGGGGTCCAGGTGTGGGGCTGTCTGTGGGGGCAGGTTTGTGAGCGGGGCCGGGCCAGCCCCAGCCCCTTGCCCAGCCGTGCTGTGGGGCAGGTGAGCACCTCTTCACCGACACACCACTGCCTGACCTGGCCGTGGGGCTGGTGCTGCTGGCCGGGTCCCTTGTCGTGCTCTGCACCTGCCTCATCCTCCTGGTCAAACTCCTCAACTCCCTGCTCAAGGGGCAGGTGGCCAAAGCCATCCAGAAGGTCATCAACACTGGTGAGTAGGATGGAGACCACATGCCACATGGCCACCCATGCCCATCTCCACCTGCCATCCTCAGACCTGTCCCCGGCTGCCCCCGACCCCCAGCCCTGATATGTCCATGCCCATGTCCCTGTCTGTGTCCATGTCCATGGCCATGCCGTGGCAGACCTTCCACACCCGCTCAGCTGGCTCACCGGGTACTTTGCCATGGTGGTGGGTGCTGGGATGACCTTTGTGGTGCAGAGCAGCTCTGTCTTCACCTCAGCCATCACACCCCTGATCGGTGAGTCCCGGCCATTCCTCATTCCCTGCCGTGTGCCATTCCCTGGCCTGTGGGTGCTAAAGCACTCAGAGGGAAAAAAGGAGCTGTGCCTTCTTGGGATGGCACTGCCAGGAGCGATGGGATGGACAGGGTGCCTCTCCCACAGGCCTGGGGGTGATCAGCATTGAGCGTGCCTACCCACTGACCCTGGGCTCAAACATTGGAACCACCACCACTGCCATCCTGGCTGCCCTGGCCAGCCCAGGGGACAAACTGGCCAGCTCCTTCCAGGTACAGTCAGCCGGGCGCCATGGCTGAGCTGGACGGGATCACCAGGCAGGGCAGGGGCTGGGGGAAGCCCACGTGCCCGGCCTGATGGTGATGCCATCCTTGCAGATTGCTCTGTGCCACTTCTTCTTCAACATCTCGGGCATCCTCCTGTGGTACCCACTGCCCTTCACCCGCCTGCCCATCCGCATGGCCAAGGCGCTGGGCGAGCGCACGGCCAAGTACCGCTGGTTTGCCGTGCTGTACCTCATCATCTGCTTCCTCCTGCTGCCCTCCCTCATCTTCGGCATCTCCATGGCGGGCTGGCGGGCGCTGGTGGGGGTGGGCGCGCCCTTCCTCGGCCTCCTCTTCTTCGTCGGGCTGGTGAACGCGCTGCAGGCACACAGCCCCGGGCGCCTGCCCAAGTGGCTGCAGACCTGGGATTTCCTCCCCGCCTGGATGCACTCGCTGCAGCCACTGGACCGCGTCATCACCCAGGCCACCCTGTGCTGCACCGACCGCTGCCGCAGCCCCGAGGGCTGGGATGAGCACGATGGCGCTCCCCGCGACAAGGCCAGGCTGGGGCTGGACAACCCCGCTCTCTCCTACCCCGAGGAGATGCCCAGCCCCACCATGCGGGTGGGCTCTCCTCGCCCGCTCCCGCACGGTGCCACACGGCTCTAGCTGCCAATGCACACACAGGGCTGCTGCTCCTGTGGCCGCTGGTGCCCACCATCCCTGCTCAGCTCTAATAAAGGGGGAGCGCCCACGCCCCTGTGTGTGTCTCTTTGGGTCCTTCCTCTGCAAACCCTGCTGTCACAGGTACCCCACATCCACCAGGCTCCCCGTTTCCCACACACCACCACTGCTCAGCCCAACTGGTGCTGGGGGCACACCAAACACTTGTGCTGCGGGACACATGGTGATGATGCCACAGCTGAACCCCGAGGTCTGTAGCCACCCGTACTGAGCTGTCACAGGCAGCATCTTCTGGCTCCCGCCTCATCCCCAAAGGGCTGAACTGGTGGGGTCCATGGTGCCCCACTGTGTGCCATGCCACAGCAGCATATCAGTGAGTGAGACACAGCACGGGGCAGCCAGGCAAGGTGCTGGGCTGCTGTGGTGCTGCTGGGCTGGGATCAGCAGGATGATGACTCGGAATGGTTGGGCAGTGCCCCTGCACCACCAGGCACCCTGGCACCCGTGGCTGGAGCCCTCCTGCCATGGCGAACCTGAAAGGAGCCCTTTAAGTGGCAATAACAGCTTCTCCCACTGCCCACAGATGTTTGGGTTCCTGCCAATGATATCGGCCCACCCTTCCCTCCTTCCCTCCTTCCCGCCCGCCCTCCTCCGGACTGGGACCAGCAGAGCCAGCAGTGCTGCCGTGGGAGCCTCTCTGTTTTCCCAGCACCGCCGCTGTCCCGCATGCCCAGCCGGGCAACCACTGGGCCAGGACGACCTCGCCACCAGACCGGGTCAGTGAAGGAGTCAGGCAGCCGGGAGAGCCCTCCGGGGACTCAGCGATGCTGGGGCTGCACCGCAGCCGCTTCGGGACCGGTGAGCAGGGTGGGGGAAAGCCCCATGGGGCTTTATCTGCTTGAGGGGCCGGGCCAGCATGGAGCCAGCCAGCGCCCTTCCCAACATCTCCAGTAACAGCAGCGGCGCCAGCAGCGCCCCACACTCACCAGCAGCCACAGGACTCATCTTGCTGGCCGCCCTGTCCGTCCTGCTGGCCACGCTGGTGGGCAACGCTCTGGTGGTGGTGGCCATCTCCACTAGCCGGGCTCTTCAAGCCCCACAGAACCTCTTCCTTGTGTCCCTGGCCTCGGCAGACATCCTGGTGGCCATCCTCGTCCTGCCTTTCTCGCTGGCCAATGAGGTGATGGGCTACTGGTACTTTGGTGGGCTGTGGTGCAGCCTGTACCTGGCGCTGGACGTGCTGCTCTGCACCGCGTCCATCGGGCACCTCTGTGCCATCAGCCTCGACCGCTACTGGGCCGTCACACGGGCGGCACGGCTCAACCTGCGCCGCAGCCCTCGGCGGGTGAAGGCCATGATCGGGGCGGTGTGGGTGGCAGCGGCCCTGGTGGCACTGCCACCACTCCTGCGGCCACGGCCGGGTGGGAGGGAGTGCCAGCTGAGCCAGGAGACCTGGTATGTGCTGGCCTCCTGCGCTGCCTCCTTCTTCGTCCCCTGCCTCGTCATGGTTGCCGTCTACTGCCGCATCTACCGCCTGACTGCCCGGCGGGCGGCCGCCCTGCTCGCTGCCCGCTCCCCGCGCCCCTCCAGCGGTGATGGAAAGGTGTCGGGAGTTGGGATGCCAGGATGGAGGCGTCGGAGCCAGCACCAGAGCGTGTTGCTGTGCCGCCGCCGGCTGGTGCGGGCGAGGGAGCGGCGCTTCACCGTCGTGCTGGCTGTGGTGATGGGGGCCTTTGTGCTGTGTTGGTTCCCCTTCTTCTTCACCTACAGCCTGGGGGCTCTCTGTGGAAAGGGCTGCCACGTGTCCAAGCCCCTTTTCAACTTCTTCTTTTGGATCGGCTACTGCAACAGCAGCGTCAACCCCCTCATCTACACCCTCTTCAACCGGGACTTCCGTGCTGCCTTCCGCCGGCTCCTCGCCATCCCCCGCCGGCACTGCACTTAGGGACCTGTTGGGACACCCCCCAACCCTGCTCAGTGCTCACAGCATCTGGCCCTACCACAGAGCTTGGATGGCAGTGCCAGTGTGCAGCTTGAGGTGCTTCTGGAAATGCAGGACTGAATAAAACAAGACCAAAGCCTGTGCCTGGTGCTGGCATCTGCCTCCAGGGAGCCCAAAAAGCAGCACCAGCTGCCAGCACCTTTTGTCACCTGCATCACCCCACATGTATGTCTTACAGCAGTGATGGTGACAACTTGCTGTGGCAGCTCCAGTGAGTACCAGCCCTCCCCACTCTCAGATGAATGTCTGCACTCTCTTGTGCAGGGGATGGACCCCACAGCTGCTGCAAGGAGACAAAACCCTCCACGTGGCAGCGTCACCAGCACTGGGCTGAGCTGGCTGTGCCACCACAGCAGCCCAGTCTGAGCCCTGTGCCTCTCTGCCGGGGCTGTCCCCTCTGGGAACATGCCAGCTGTGCTATGTCACGGGGGCTTTGTGAGGGCACACACGTAGCCACGGTGGGGAATGAGGGTCGCAGGTCTGGTGTGGACACCCCACATCCTGCTCGGGGGCTGGACTGGGATCTTGCTGCAGGAGGGAAAGGAGGAATGATATCTCAGTGCCGGAAAGGCTGTTCTCCCTTGGGAGAGTGTCAGAGATGGGATCGCATGGGAACAGGCTCCGGCACAGCCTGACGTGCAAGAGGCCACAGAGGCAGCTGTGGGGCGAAGACCTGGGGGCAACCGCATCCCCCTTGGGGGGCAGAAGCTGCCCCACACCCACCCTGCCTGGCTGCCTGCATCACTCTGCACAGACACCCGGGGGTCAGGGGCTGCTCCACTTCTTCAGCTTTGCTGCTCAAAATAGAAAATCTCAAAACATTGGACTTTCTTCTGGGCTAAAAACAGCCGCTGGCGCCTGGGAGCTGGAGCCCAAGGAACACTGGCCCCTGCCAGCCCCCCCAGCCCCTGTCGGGGTGGGTGCAGCTCAGCTGGGGTCTGGGGGGGCTGGATGCGATGGGATGCTGGATGGGACGTGGGTACTTGCAGCAGTGAGGGTCCCCAGGAGGGATCACAGGTGAGGATCACAGTGCCTGCTGGCCCCATGTGGGGAGGCTCATGGTGTGAGCTTTGGAGTCAGCAGAGGTTCCCAGTGGAATTGGCTTGGGATGGGTCCCAGTGCTGACTCCTGGAGGCGTCTGGCCCCAGTGGTTGGAGCTGCACAGGCATTGCCTGCGGAAGGAGCTGCCCTATCGTTGCTGCCCAGCTTCCCCTCCTGCCACTGCCATTCTCTTTCTCACAACTAAACAACATTTTGCCTCTAAAAATACCCAGATGAGGGCAAGTGGTGGGGACCTGGCCAGGCCAGCTCTCCCAGGGGGCACCAGCCCTGTGGCAGCATTCCAAGCCCCCAGCCAGAGTACCAGGCACTGTCCATTCTTCTGGCATGAACACACAGCTCTGGGATGCTGCAGGGCAGGAGGGGACAGGAACCAGCTGGAGGGGCCACACAGGGTCCCCCCTGCTTGGGCAAGACCACACCAACATATTGGGGCAAAATCCAAGTCAGCAAAGGGAGATTCAGGCTGATGTCTGAAACATCCAATCCTGAGCGCTGGATGAGGTGTTGGGAGCACCTGGTCCCCCTCTTCACCCAATGGGAGTGATTGGAAGAGCTCCCTCACTGAGCATCTCCCACTGCATCCCCATCCTGAACTTCAGCCTATTGAGAGCATATGTGTTGAGCAGGTCACTCCATATCCCTGCAGCAGCCATTTCTGTTCCAAGTTTGTACAAAGTCCGTTTCTCTGTTTCATCTGCCACAGCATGACCTTTACTTCTGCTGTGTTCATGAGCCACTGTGACTCCAGTGCCACTGGGAAAGTGGCTCCCCTTGAGGTGCTGATTTTTGCTGCCCAGTTGCAGCACCTGTGCCTGGAATTGCATTCTGCATTTTCAGGCTTTTTCTTCAGTTTCCTAAAATTGTTTTGAATTACTCTCCCAACAAGCTTGGGTTCAGGGCCCTCTCCCTTTCCAGCCATCCCCTCCACAGAGCTAAAAAGCAGAGTGGCAGCTCCACCACCTGAGCTGCTGCTGGATCTGTTGGGGACATCAGGATCCTATGGACACTGGTGCTGCTCCAGCAGCCTCCTGTTGTCCATGACTCTTGTCAGTGATGGGAACGGTACTGAAAAATCCCAGGTGGGAAGAAACAGAAAATAGCAACCCAAGGGTTAATGCTGGAAATGGATGGAAACAGTCATCTCATTTTAAGTTCAAAATAAACATGTGCCAGCTTTGGAAGGAAAGCAGCTCTAAAAGAGGAGCTCTCACAGCATGAGCTCATCCCTCCAGGCAGAGTGACAGAGAGATTACCCCCAAGGTGTGGCGGGGCAAAGCATCCTCCTCCTTCTAATCACTGCAGATTCATACCCTGAAAATCTGACATCTGATTTCCAGTGGATGCTGAAGGGCACAGCGGCCACGGGCAGTACCAACTGCATGGACAGCGAGTGCTGAGAGTAATTTGTGTTATCATCATCCTCACTACATGAACCCTTCTCTCCTGCCATGGGCCCAGGCTGCCATTGACACACAGCAGTCAAGGGACCTGCCCATCATCTCCTCCATGGCCAGCACCATCACACCTGCTGCCACCAAACACTGGGAAGGAGACATCTCCCATGGGCCAGAGCAAGAGACAGAAGCCATGGGAAGGCAGAGGTGATGTCCTCACTCCAAAGCCAGGGCAGACACCACTTGGTTTAAGTAGATTAAGGAGCGGTTTTGTGCCCAGGAGAGGCAGGGAGATGGGCAGGTGACCTGAGGGGCTGACAGGTGATCAAGGGGTGCTGCAGTACAGGGAAAACAGCCACTGCTTTGCTGTGGATCAGGTGGGGAGAGGCTCCCATACCACAGCTTTTCCTCACATAGGGTAATGCTGACGCTAATGTTGGTATAAGCTAAAAAAAATGGGGTTTAGACCAAATAGCTGGTGGAAAGAAACTGGACTTTATTGAGGCTGCAAAAATGGGGAAGGGCTCCCCTGAACAAGTAACTGGTTCCAACAGGGGAGCACAGAACACCTTGGAGAGACCCAGGCCCGACGGAACGGCACCAGAACCGCGACACCACCGATCCCGGGACACCCTCACGGCTTCCAGGCGCTCATTTATATGCAACCGCTCAGTCCCACCCGCCACAGAACGTCCTATTACGACTCGTTTTACAGCCGAGTGGCAGCTCCACACCCAATCAGATGACGCGGGAGGCGGGGCTCCCTGAGGTGGGCGCCATTAACTCTCTCCCAATCAGTTCGCGGTGCCCTCTCTGAGTGACATCTCATCCTCCAATCAGCGCCCGCTCCCTCGTCCCGGCAGCGCTTTACCGATGGCCGCTGCATGACGTCACTCACCTGGCCCCGCCTCTCCCGCCGCACCTCACAGGGCCAACGGGAGGGCGGTGGCGCTGCGGAGGGGGCGGGGCTTCCTGAGTGGACGTGCCAATGAGAGCGCGGCGCGGGAGGAGCGAGGACTTGCATTGGCCGGGCGGGGCGCGGGGGGCGGGGCGCGGCGGCGGCGGCGGGGGGCGGCGGGCGCGGGCCGAGCGCGGGGAGCGGAGCCGGCGGGAGGCGGCGGCGCCCGCGGGCCCATGGAGCTGGAGAACATCGTCGCCAACACCGTTCTGCTCAAGGCCCGCGAAGGTGAGCGGCACCGGAGCTGGCGGGGCGGCAGGCCCGGGCTGCGGGCCCCGGCGGTGCCGCCCCGGGGTTCGGCCGAGGCGGTCCCTCCCGGGGCATCGCGGCCTTGGCGGGGAGCGGGGAGGTGGCGGCGCGGGCTGAGCACAGGCATTCGGTTCCCCCGTCCGGCGTGGGGGTTGCCCGGTGCTGTGCTCGCTCCGGGGGTGTTGATCTCTCTCCCGGGCGGTCTCGCTGCCTCTCCGGTGTAGATCGCCCCATCTTCCGCCCGCCTTGCCCACTCCAGAGGCTGCTCCAGCTCCTCTGGCACCGGGGAGAGGCAGCTCTGGGTGCTGTAGGAGGAAAAGAAAAAGTTTATTTCGGTCCGGTAAACTGCTGCTTCCCACACACGGGCCGATCCCGAAACTGCAGCGGGGAGCCCCACCCGTCCGCCTCCTTCACAGCAGCCCCGGCCCCCATCTGCGGGGCTCCTGGAGCTCTGCTGCGGGCCCACACCGCTCCCACTGCTCCAGGGCCACGCTGAATCCCAGGCCCCCGTGTGGGATGCAGCCTGGCAGCAACGGGGCTGCAGCAGGCGAGCTGCGTGGAGAAGCCTCAGGAGGGGATGGGATGTCTCACGCAGGATCCTAGTGCTTTGCACAGAAGATCCGCTTCAGCCAGGCATCGATGGGTTCATTGGGTCACGTATGTGGTGGGGAAATACAGTGTCCTCTGTCCCATGGTGTGCAGTTGGTCAGACTGAGCCATCCTGGAGCCTGAGAGACCTGCTGAAATCCAGTTAGAGAGCTTTGCAGATTAGATTTGTGGGAGCAAAAAGCAGCGAAATTAAATTTGCACAGGCAGAAACATTTCCAGTCTGCTTAAAAACCAGGCTAAGTGTAAGTACTCCTGGCACAGCGACCGTGGTGGACCATGACGTTTGGGTTCATAATGGCAAGGTTAGGTTCAAAACCAAGCAGCAGGGTTTGTGACCTCCAGGCACGAGGCCCAGCTTCACACGGAGTGACCCGGAGACTGGCTCCTGTTGTGCCCTTGGGGAATGGAGTTTTGGCACTGATGCAGCATGAGGTGCTGGACGGCTGGTGCTCCTGGTGCTCTGCTGGTGCCTCTCCCTCGGCAACAGTGGGCAGTTTGCAGGCAGAAACAACCCAGTTTCAACAACACACTTGTGCCAGGTGGTTCTTGGGCTGTGGGAGCCGGAGGTGTCTGTGCTGCCTGTCTGTGGCTCTCCCACCTGTGGCTGTGGTGGCCGCTGGGGTGAGCTCAGACAGCTTCTGTGACAGGACAGAGCAATTTTGCAGGCCAGATCCAACAGGGCTGGGTTCCTTTCTCCAGCCCAGTGTTTTTGGAGCTTCCTAGGCTGGTGTGGGAGTGCAGAGCTGAGCTGGGATGTGCTGAGGAGCTGCTGACAACCACGTTCAGCTGCTGCCACGGCACAACCATGTCCTGTGTTTGGTCTGGCCCAGGGAAGGTGAAGGGTTCTTATCCCTCTTGCCCTGACAGAGGGACAGCAGACCAGCTCTCATCCATCACCCAGCCCTGAAGCTTGCTCCTGGCGAGCTCTGGGTGGAGGCAGCCCCTTGGTCCATCCCCAGCCAGGGGTGCTGGGAGGTTGCTGTGCAGGAGCCGAGCTCCCCGCTGGACTGTGGGCCACAGTGCTGGGAGGGCGGAGGAGAACTGCGCGTGAAGGACGCTGGAGCCTCCTTTCAAAGCAAACAACTCAAGGAAATGCAACCTCCGGGTGCTGTGGGGCTTTGCTCTGCCTTTCCTTGAGCTCTCTTGGGGTGAGGATGGCCTGTCCTCCCCTGCCCTCATTTCGCTGCCCCCATCCGCTTCATTGTCGTTGACAAGAAGGTGTCTGCGCCGCTGGTTTCTTCCAGCCCTGCTTAGCCTTGAGTCACTTCCTTCCTGAGTTTGTACAATCGTGCGGCCCAGCTGCTGGTGTGGGGCAGATGCAGTGCAGGGTCCCACGGTGTGCCAGGGGCTCGGACCTGGGGCTGGCACTGCATGAGGCTGACCAGGATGGCCCCAATCCCAACTGCCTGTCCATATGGGGCGTCCGGCGGCGCAGGGAGCTGGATGCCGGGGAGCTGTGTTTAGAGTTTGGGGCTGAACTGCATCTGCAGTGGAGGAAAGTGTTATGAAAGTGTTTCTCAAGAGCTGATAAATTATGTTCAACCCCTCTGTGATTTCAGAAGGCTGGGCCTTGGGCCCAACTCTTGGCCTGACCACTTTGGCAGGGTGATTTAATGGATTTCCAAAGAGAGGTGGGAAATTGTGTGTGTTGGCACTGGGAAAGCAATCCCTGGAGGTTGGCTGATCCCAGCAATCGGTACTTAGTGCTTGCTATGATGTAAATTTTTTGGTCTATCTAGAAGCTTTCCCACCCTGTCCTACAGCACTGGGCATTTACTCCAGCAGCTGAAGCTGGAATAATACCTGGTTCTTGGATCTGGATTTTCTGAGGCTGGTTTATCTCTGGAGAAAGGTGGGAGTGTCCCCACTTCACAGGTGGGAAACTGAAGTAATGAGCCCCAGGCAATGCAGTGGGTTGTCTGTGGAGCCAGGATTAGAGCAGGAATTCCTGTCTCCCAGTTTTCATGTCCTCCCTCTGAGAGCCCCTCCCTGGAGTAAGCAATCAGTCTGGAATAAATAGATGGCATGAACATCTTTACTGCACCAGGAAGAGCTTCACACCAAGCAGGGCATGGCCTGGAGGGGTGATTAGTTATGCAGAGGTGCTAGGGACAGGCTGGGAGCCAAGAACTGCTCTGGCTGTGGACAGTCCTGCCCCTGGTGGGATTCTCCCATCATGAAAGGTGTTCAAGTTCTTGTTTGGGATTTGTCCAGCATCCGGAGGTTGGTCTGTCCATTTCCAGTCGAGGCTCCAACACTTTTGCCCCTTCAGGAGATGGTGGTACCACTTAGGTCTCGTTTTCCTTACGTGGACTTAGAGAGAGGCTCCTTCCTCAGGCAAGGCTAGGCTGCAGTCAGACACCTTTGCCTCCTGACTCATGGTACAGATTTTGTGTGCCCTGCAGGTGGTGGAGGAAACCGGAAAGGCAAGAGCAAGAAATGGCGCCAGATGCTGCAGTTCCCCCACATCAGCCTCTGCGAGGACCTTCGGCAAACCCTGGGTGAGATGCAGGGCTTGGTGGGAGCCAGTGGGCCAGCATGTGGGTGGGAGTTGTGCATCCCTAGCTGAGTGTCAGGGACATATAACGGGGCAAATCCCAGCCAGGATTACTTGGAGTTCAGGGTGTAGGGAGGAAGTAATAGGTAGAAAAGTGGCTGGTGATGTACCCACACACCTGTAAGACCGATGAGCTTCACTAGGGGAACATCACGTTCTGTGTGCAAACAGGCCTGCTCCATGCTGCAGAGTTTTGGAGTGTCACTCTGGGGTGCCTTTGCAAAAATAACAAAGGTCCTGCTAACGTGCTCTGTTCTCCCTGGCTGGATTCAGCTCAGCTCCACACACCTCAGCTTCTAACATTCAAGCAGTAGCTCTTGTCAGGCAAACTGGGTTCTTGCTGTGTGGAGTGGATGAGAACTGGTGTTGAGCAGGGCTTGGCCTGTCATTTTCATTCTGTACTTTGTACTCTTCATGGTTTTAATGTTGTTTGTGCAGCAGGCTTGGTCCTGAGATCATGTGAAATTGTTTTGGGGCACAGAGAGTGCAAGTGCTTTGCTTCCTGGGAAGAGGAGAGCTTGTTTAAGTTTTCAATCCGGATTCAGCTGCCAGCTGGAGAGTGGCACAGCACTGGCCTTGTTTCAGAACAGGTGTCACTGAAACGAATGGGTTTGGGGGGTTTCTGCAGCTCAAATTCCCAGTTCTGCCCTGCCCAGGTTTTCTAGTCCTGGCAGTCCTTTGGGCCCCATGGAACTGTAGTACTTGGAGAAACTCAACCTCACTCATCCACACTGGAACCCTCGAGCTCACAGCAGCCCAATGCAAGCTGTCCCCACCTCCCTCTGTCACACAACCCTTGCACCACCTCTCAGGGCTGGCTTCACAGCCAGATGTGACTGTATGGAGACTCCAGCCTTGGATTTGCTGCTGGCTGCCTCTCTGGAGCAAGGTCTGAGTGCTGAACAGGACTCTGGCTCTCCTTGCAGTTCCCGTCTTGACCATCCAACTGCTTTCTGCCTCTTTGACTTGCTATGCCCTCAGCAGAGCTTTCCCTCAGCATTTGTCCATCCTGTGCCTGCTGCCACCCTTCCTGTGGCTGTCATGATGTTTTCCAGCACTGAAATTCACACATTTGCCAGCATTGAGTGCTGGTGGTCTCTGTGTCTGCTGTGCTGCTATCCAGGACAGCAACCTTGTGAAGATTTGGGAAGCAAGTCCTTCCCAGCCACTGGCTGTCACCACCCGTGTCTCACTTCCCCTCAGAGAGGCACGTGAGAAATGCTCTGACCCAGGTGGCAGCAGCTTCACTTGGTTTTCCCATGGGAGAGATGACCCTGTTCCTTGTGCTTGGGCACTCTTTGGCTGGGGTGTCTCTCTTTTCACCTCATTGCCTGCTGGAAAGGAGTTTCTTTCCTATTCCAGAGTCTTGGCAGGACCATGGGCACGGTGGGATGGTTGCCCACTGCAGAATTAAGCTTTTTGTGCCCTGACCACAGGGAGTAACCTCGTGTGAGCCTGGGCAGCGACCAGGGCAGCCGAAAGCTTCTGATCTCGCCGACAACAAATTCTGGTCCTCCCCATCTGAAGGGAACTCCTTCCCCTGCAGACACAAGGAAACCGGCTGGTGCGGCGGAGCTGGTGAGGCCACCTCCTCCCCCACCACAGCCCGCCTGGCTCTGCACTCTCCTGCACCCTCAGGAAGCTGCAGCTTCCTCAGGAGAAACTGCTGCACAGGGAGGGGAAGGCTGGGAGTACCCAGCGCTGGGATCCCCTGGGTGGCTGCACATCTGCACTGCAGGCAGCCCCCAGCCCTCGGTGGCAGCGGCTATCACAGAAATGTGTTCTGGCCTGTGACCAGACAACATCTCGTGAGTGGAAGGGGAGGAAAAAAGCAGAGAACTGGAAGTGCTCTGGATAGTCAAAGGGGTTTGTGCCTGGGATGCCAGAGTGCATAGAAGTGTAGAAGGAATCTGCAAGAGTTGATGTCCAAAAAGTGTCTGTCCCATGGAGTGGGGAGTTCTGACTGCTGTGTGCACATCAGCAAGGCATCTGTGGGAATGGTGCCTCCCATGTTGATGCTGCTGCTTCCAGCAGGGCTTTTGTGAACATAAGTGGTTTGAAGGAGTCATCAGAACAACTCTTGGCCTGGAAGATCTGCCTTGAGATAAGCTTGGTGTGTTCCTCAAGTTCCAAGGAAAGTTGTGTGTCTGGAGTAGTTGCTCTGTGGAGAGAGGAGAGAGCCTTCAGGCAAGCAGCTGATATGGAGGTCCTTTGCTAGGAACAAGAGGTTCAGGCTGAACAGAACAAAGTCCCTCATCCCACTGGATGCACTTCACTCTCCTGGGAGTCTCAGGCTGGTGGGACCTGTCAGCAGCCCAGCTGAGGAGTCACAGTACCCCCACTGCTGCCTGGCCAGGGCAGTGGGCTGGGACTGCTCCTTTGGGATTTGGCAGTGTGACCTTCTCCTCGTTTGCAGAGCGGGACTACCACAGCCTGTGCGAGAAGCAGCCCATTGGGCACATGCTCTTCCGGCAGTTCTGCGAGACACGCTCAGAGCTCTCACGCTGTGTCAAGTTCCTGGACGCTGTGGTAAGAGCAAAACCCATCAGGCTTCATTGGGGGAGACAGGGATGTTCTGACACCCTGGGCACGAACTGGTTGGGTGCTCCAGCAAGTACTTCTGGGCACATTGGGTTTTCCTGTAGGAAAAACTTGTGAATTGGAGCACAGATAGGGCTGGGCCTTTGCTTAGGGAGATGTTTGCTGGAGATCTGGTTTTCAAGAAAAGCATGGGAAACTTTGGGCAGAGGGTGTTGCTGCTCCACAGCTGTTGCCCAGTAGCAAGGCTGGGTTTCTGGCTGGACCTGCCCCTCACACTCTTTGTACTCCAGGCAGGGTACGAAGTCGCTCCAGATGAGAAGAGGAAGGAGTGTGGGCAGCACCTGATTGAAAAGTACTTGAAGCCAAATGTGAGTAAGAGGGTTGTGTTTGCTGCCTGCAAAGGTAGAACAGTTGGAAAGCCAGCAGCTGACATTGCCCATGTCCTGCCACAGCCAACATGCTGAGCCACCACACCACCTCACAAGCTGCCACACTGCTTTGCCCACTGACCCTAAGGCAGGACCCTTGGATTCTGCTCCCTCTGTCTGACTCCATCCTTTTGTCCCCAGAGTGAGGACCATGTGCCTGAAGTTCCCTCACAACTGGTGGATGCCTGTTGTGAGAGGCTGGAGCAGGAACCTTCCAAGGAGCTTTTCAAGGAATGCACTAAGTAAGTTGAAGGGGCTGTACCTGCAGGTCACACATGGCATGGGAATGCTGCTGCAGCTGACTCACCTTGTCCCCTGTGGTCCCTTCCTCTGGAGAGTGAGAACTGCTGCTAAGGCTGGGGCCTGGGGAGTTTTGGGCCAGCAGTTTGCAGTCCAGCTCCAGAAAAGCGAGCACAAGGATATCTTGTGCTCTGGGAGCCACAAGCTGCTGCAGAAACCTCTGTCTGTCCTCCCAGTTGGAGTTGCCATTTGGGAAGACCCTGTACCAATGCTATTCCCAGCGTTGTGCCAGGATGTTGTAGGCTCCTGCCGAGCTGAGCCAATAGCAGCAGTCTGTGGCAGCTGTCCTGTCCTGCTGGCTGCAGAAGTGGCTGTTGTGGTTGAGTTACCCTGGCTGTTGCTGCAGGTCACCTCTGTTCCCATCACAGAAGCAGTGGCCGAGGTCCTGGCTCCGGGTGTGAAGCGGAAGCTCTTGGGCAAGCCGGGCTTGCAGCCTCACCCCTCCCTGCACAGAAGCTGGAGCGTGTTGCCTAACTGAGTGCAGGGCTGTGGCAGCACATTTGCTGCAGTCTTCTGGGGAGTGTTAGCTCTGTGTGTGGTAACCAGAGTCGTGTCTGAATGCAGAGCCTCCGGGCTGGGCCCTGCCTGCTCTTGGCAAGCTCTGAAAGGGGAGAGCCCATCCGCTTCTCCTTGATGCGTGTTTCCAGTCTAGACACTGTGTCTAAGGCTCCTCACTCCACTGGGCAGCCCTGGCACAGCTCTCCCAGGCAGTTAGCTCTCTTGAGTGGGATCCCCCGTGGCCTTTTGTGCTGGATATTCATCTGATAGTGAACTGCTCAGCGCCTGGTGCTGAATGTTGCTAGCAGCTGATTACAGCCTGTGTGCCCTGTGAGCAGAGGGGCAATTACAGAGTCCCATTGTTTCCCTTTGTCCTGCAGCCCTGGCTGGTGCCAAGAGACCACAATTAGCAGTGCCAGCCAGGTCCCAGGGCGCTGCATTTGTCACGGTGGTACCTCCAACGCACCTTCCTTTTGCATCAGGCATGGAGTGGGTTTTTCTGGGCCAGGGCTATGTGTGCGATTCAGCACCAGGCTGGGTGAGGGATGGCAAACTAAAGATTCTTTTGGGGCTGTTCACCTCCTCTTTCCTGGGGCTGCTGGCTTTATCCAGGGCTGTGATCAGCTCTCAGGAACCATGCTGGCTCTGCTCTCTCCTAGGCTTATCCACGACTACCTGAGCGTGGCTCCCTTTGCCGACTACCTCGACAGCTTGTACTTCAACCGCTTCCTGCAGTGGAAATGGCTGGAACGGTAATGCTCCCCTCACCTCTGGGAAACCTGCACACTCCTCACACAGCCTGCCTGAGGGCTCCTTGGGGCTCCTTCCCAATCTGGGCCCTGGCAGGAGTCAAGAGCCCGGCCTTTGCTGTCCCTCAGGGCCCTTTACTGGCACCAGCAGCAGCCCAACCTTGCTTGCTTCACAGGGAAGCAAGGCCCAGTTTAGCAGGGGTTTGGGGTGAGCCACAAACAGTCAGGCCAGGGCATGAGGTGGTTTGGTCTTTCAGTCCCTGCTGTCTCATTGTTCACATCTCACATTGGTTTCCTTTCTCTCACAGGCAGCCAGTGACCAAAAACACTTTCCGCCAGTACCGTGTGCTGGGTAAGGGCGGTTTTGGGGAGGTGAGTAACCACCATTTCCTCTGCGTTCAGGGTATTAGGCACCCACTGTTGCCTGCTGCCAGAGGCAGAGCTGGGTTGGCCATCAGGGTGCCACAAGCTGCTCCAGCACCTGGAGGCAGGTGCTGCTGGCTGTGTGGGCTGTGGGGACTCCGTGCTGGGCTGTGTTTTGTGACCTGTCAGCTCTCCCTGAGAGGCAGGAGCTCACCTCTCTCCAGGTGCTGGAGGTGTGGGAGGTGTTGTGCAGGGTTGGTAGCATGAGCCCTGTAGTGCCTGCTGCTAACTGGGCAGAGCCAGATCTGTTCCCTGTGTCTTGACAAAGCAAACTGCACTCCTGTAAACTTCCTGCCAGGCTTCCTTCTGTTTATGGATTGGCCTTCTGTCTTCCCAGGCACCAGCCATGGTGCTGCTAAACGTGTTAGAGGCATTACAGCTGGCTTCTGCTTCTCTGTAACATCTGGAGCTGTCACTGTTACCTGTGTCTTTGATTTGACAATGGGCTTCTTTGCATTCCTGTGCCTCTTCCTGAGAGCAGAACCTAAACCCCTACTCTGGGAATGGCAGTGGGAGGGTGCTGAGCCTTGTCCTCCCTCCAGGTGTGTGCCTGCCAAGTGCGTGCCACAGGGAAGATGTATGCCTGCAAGAAACTGGAGAAGAAACGGATCAAAAAGAGGAAGGGAGAAGCCATGGCCCTGAATGAAAAACAGATCCTGGAAAAAGTGAACAGTAGGTTTGTAGTAAGTACATAGGAATTGCTCTCACTTTGCTGTGGTGCTGGATTCTTCCTTCAACCAGCCAGCCTGGCACCTCTGTGCTCCTCACCTGGAGCAGAGAGGCAGGAGCAAACTCTGCCCATGGTGCAAGATCCTGGTGGCTGCACTTCTCTCCCAAGGCTGGGGTGTGGCAGGACCTTTACTGCCTCCACAACATGCTGTAAATGCCCCCAGAGTCAGTCCCAAACATCCATCTGTGTTACAGGCGCCTTTGTGACTTTAGGGGCACAAGTAAACAGTGAGAACTGTCTCTCCAGACAGTTGGGTGGGGAGGAGCCCAGTCCTGAGCTGTGTGATTGGGATCTCTGCCTTGGTGCAGTGAGGTGTGGAAAGCCTGAACCTCCCTTTGCAGAGGGTTCATCAGATACTGCCCCAGTGTTGCTGTTGAGTGCCGCCTGCCCCTGGGAGAAAGCAGCTTTGGCTTGGGGAAAGTGTCCTCCCTGTTCAAGGAAAGCTGGGGTTGTGCTGGGACTGCTGGGTACTGCCATCTCCTCCCTGGGTTCACAGAGTTCCTCCTCTGCTGGCAAAAGCCCAGCCCCGAGCCTGTGAATGGCTGCTTGGGTGGCAAAGTGTCCATGGGAGTCTGGGCACCTCCCTCTTCCAGCTGTGTCTTCTAACAGCCTTTCTGCCCTGAATTGCAGGTGAGCTTAGCCTATGCATATGAAACTAAAGATGCTCTCTGCCTAGTGCTGACCCTCATGAATGGAGGGGACCTCAAGTTCCATATCTACCACATGGGAGAGGCTGGTTTCGAGGAGCCCCGGGCAGCTTTCTATGCTGCTGAGATCTGCTGTGGCCTTGAGGACTTGCACCAGGAGAGGATAGTGTACAGGTTCGTGCTGCCTGATCCCTGCTGGGAGAGCTTGTAGGGCCTGCAGCAGCAAGAGAGTTCCTGCTGCTCTTACCAGCCCAGCTGGGTCTGTCCGTTCAAGAAAATAAACTCAGGCTTGAAAGCAGCACAGAGCTGAGTGAGAGGAATTGGCAACAGAAAGCTGATCTTGTGGGGGAAAGGGAGACCTTAGCTTGGCTTCCTTGTGCTGGTAAATGATCGCCAAGAACAGGATGTGATCATGCTATGAATGTTTCAGGGCAGGCACTGAACTCCCTGGGCAGTATTGACACTAGAACAAAGGAGGGTAGGCTGCCCCAACGTGCTCAAGAGCTGGGAAGGAGGGAAAACAAATTGATTGTACTCACAGGGGCGTGATGCAGTGTTAGGATAGCATGGCTAAACACAGGCCAGGAAATCCCTTCTGGTCCTACTTTGCCCTGGGGCAGGATAAGCAGAGAAGCCTCTGCTCCTTCTCACTTGCATGGCCTGCCCCATAGTGAGTTCTGAGGCTGCAAAGAGGGAGCCATCCTCAGGCTCACTGTAGAGGGTTGAAGGTTGCTGTCTTGCACCTCTTGCCCAGGAGAGGAGAGCTTGCAGGGTCAGCTCAGGAGCAGAGGGTGAGGGAAAGGTATCTCTGTGCCCAAGGCAGGGGCATTGCATCCTAAAGTTGCTTATCTGTGACTTGTTGAGATGTGGCTGTTGCTTGTGTCCTTTGCTTTGACAACAGGTTTCTTGCTAATCAAGTCCCTTCCCTCCTAGGGACCTGAAGCCAGAGAACATATTACTGGATGACCATGGTGAGTGCAGGGTCAAGAGGAGCTGAGTTTTTTCTTACTCTGCTTGAACCAGGGTTACCCTGTGTTTCTGGCAGCTTCAAACACTGCCCCCTGACTTTCTCCTGTTACCTTGTCCCCTCCTCTATGCAGGTCACATCCGTATCTCAGACCTGGGACTAGCTGTGCATGTGCCAGAGGGCCAAACAATCAAGGGCAGGGTGGGGACAGTTGGCTACATGGGTAAGTGACCCTGGTTTAAGCAAAAAATGGTTCAAAAGTTGTGCTCTCCCTGCCCTCACACATCCCTCACGCCTGCTCCACTGCAGCTCCGGAGGTGGTGAAGAACGAGCGCTACACGTTCAGCCCGGACTGGTGGGCTCTGGGCTGCCTGGTGTACGAGATGATCGAGGGCCAGTCCCCCTTCCAGCAGCGCAAGAAGAAGATCAAGCGGGAGGAGGTGGAGCGGCTGGTGAAGGAAGTGCAGGAGGAGTACTCGGAGAAGTTCTCGCCCTGTGCCCGCTCCCTCTGCACCATGGTACGGCTGTGCAGCCCTGTCCCTTCACTCCCACCACGTCTGTGATCAGGGCTGCTCCCTGCAGAGGACAGCCAGCTTCCCTTGTCTCTGATAAGGCAGCACAGAAGGGTTCAGAGTGCCTTCATTCCTTGCCTAGCAGGCCTGTGCTCTCCCTAGAACACACTGCAGTATCCCAGGGCTGCTCTTGCACATCGCACCCTTCACCCAGGACATTGATTTCCTTTGTGTCATAGCTCCTGTGCAAAGACCCTTTGGAACGCCTGGGGTGCCGAGGAGCTGGGGCCAAGGAAGTCAAGGAACACCCTCTCTTCAAGCACCTCAACTTCAGGAGGCTGGAAGCTGGCATGCTGGACCCTCCCTTCAAGCCAGATGTAAGTGCCCATCTGTTCCTGACCTTTTCAGTCACTGGTGCTGTCAAGGGAAGAGGGAACCCTGGCATGGGGAGATGGGGCCCATCCTCTTCCCTGCTCCTGGCAGAACAGGGGTCCAGCAAGTTCTGGGCTGCAGGGAGAGGTGGCCTTGGCTTGGCCATGAGCAGCAGTTGGAGGTGGTGACATCAAGGTGGAGCAATCATTAGAGCAATCTTTGTGCTGCATAGCCCCAGGCCATCTACTGCAAGGATGTTCTGGACATCGAGCAGTTCTCCACGGTGAAAGGAGTGGAGCTGGAGCCCACAGACAACGACTTTTACCAGAAATTTGCCACTGGGAGTGTGCCCATTCCTTGGCAGAATGAGGTAGGTCTTTGCTCCTGCTTGTGCCATGGCTGAGGGCAGTGTCCCTGTGCTGTCCCCACTGCTCTCATGCTCTGCTGGGCCCTCAGTGATGGGCTCCATGTGGCAGTTGCTGCAGCCTTCTTTTCTCCCTTCCAGATGATTGAGACAGAGTGTTTTAAGGAGCTGAATGTCTTTAGCACAGATGGCACAGTGCCCCCAGACCTGGACTGGAAAGGGCAGCCTTCTCCACAGCCCAAAAAAGGGTTACTCCAGCGCTTGTTCAGCAGACAGGTAAGGGTTTGCCCAGCCTTTCCTCCCCAGCCAATCTCCCAGCAACAGTGATCCTGTTCCTGCCTGTGCCAGGCAGGTCTGGCAGGGAGGTGGGCATGAGAGGGCAGCGAGCAGTCTCCCCTAGTGTTGGGTGGACAGACCCTAGGGCTTTCAGAGACACCTGTGCAAGGCTGCAGGGAGCCAGCCCTTGCCTGGCTGGCACTCCCTGTGCAGGGGGAATCAAGGGGGCTGGGAAGGAGTGTCCTGGCTAAACATGCTGGAATCACCCAGGCAGAGGGATGCCGAAGACTCTAAAATATTAAATCATCTCCCTATCATCCCTGAACAAATCCTTGCTCTTGGAATGGGCTGTCTGGGCTCCGTGGAGCACTTCAGCTAGATCTTGAGCCAGGCAGAGAGCAGCTCTTTTGAGGGATGAGGAGAACAGAAATGTGTTGCAGCTGCTGTGAGCTTGCTTGTCTGCCTGTTTCCTCTGCCCAGGACAGTCTTTGCCTTCTTTCCAGGCCTGGCAAAGCCTGGGCTGCTGCCTCTCAGCAGCTGTGTGCAGCTGTAGGACTCCAGCATGGTTGGCTCTGGACCCACTCAGCCACCTGGTGCTGACTCCTGCTCCTTGGCAAGCTCCGAGTTGTGCTTTGCAGTTCAGTGGGCTGCCCTAGCCAGAGCCAGCTCTGGGGATACCCAGCCCTCCCCGAGCCGGCAGGACCTGCCAGAGGATGGGCAGCTGTTTGTAGAAGGGGTTGAGCTGTGATTTCCCACATGTTTTCTCTTTCCAGAGGTGAGCAGTCACTCCTGGCTGCTCTGCTCAGGGAAATACCTGGTGGCCCACGGACATGGCAAGATCTGGGAAAGAGGAGTGTTATCCTTCAGTGCCTATTCCCTTCCCCTGGCAGAGCACAACCTGCTTGTTGTTCTAACTGCCCCCTGAGCCACTAATCCAGCATCCCTGCTCTTGCTGCCTTTGTGGGGGGGCCTTGCCCTCAGCTTGAGCCAAAGTTGCCCCTGCACTGCCGCTGCTGGGAGTTCTGCTCCCAGGGGGCTGTGGGAAGTTTCCTTCACTCCTCTCCGGATGTCTGGGACACACAGAAGGGTTGAGAAACTGTGAAGGGTTTGGCATTGCCCCGTGCTCAGACTCCTATTTCAACAAAAAGGACTTCAGCTGCTTTCATGGCCAGCTGAGCCCTGAGCAGGGCCGAGCATCTGTCCCTGGGTGGCTGCAGTCCCTGGAGCCTGGCTTCCTCACAGCTTCTGAGCTAGCCAGCTGTGTGCTCACCAGTCTGTCTGCCAGGGGCTGAACCTCCAGATGCAGCTGGACTGTTCTCTGCAGTCTGGGGGTCCCCTCCATCCCCTTGCCTCCATGTAGCTCTCCCGCACACAGGCTGGGGCGGACCTGGCCCATCCCTGCCAGAGGGCAGCTGTAGGCTGGGTTGTGTGACCATGCTCACCCTCTGCTTGCTGTGCTCCTCTCTCCCTCCCTCTCCTTCTCCTTGCCCTTCTGACTTCAGGACTGTTGTGGAAACTGCAGCGACAGCGAGGAAGAGCCCACCCGACTGTAGAGCACAGACTGTTCTCCAGCCCCTGGGACCCCCTTGCCTCTCCCGAGTGCCCAGCCTGAAGGACACGGTCGCAGTGGCCCCACAAAGTGGATTTGTTTACAGTTTTATACGTCTGAAGACTGTGAGGATGATTCCAAGGCTGGCAGCAGCACACGGCTCGGGCTGAGGTGCCTCTGACCAGGGGCAAGCCCTGAGACAAACCCGGACACTTCCAAATCTGCCACTTGGGATGGTGCTGCTGCCGCCAGCTGCCTCTCCCGTCCCAGGCCCAGAGTGGGAGGGAGGGATCGTGCTGGTGTGGGCTGAGGCCAGGCTGGAGCAGCTCGGCTGACACATTCCACGGTGCCGAAGCAGCACCACAGGTTTGATGTATATTTATATGTCGGTCTGTACATATCACATGTCGGTTTTTAATCTATGGGTGGGGGCCTGCATTGCCCCCACCATGTCACAGGCACAAATCTCCTCCTATGGGAGGAGTGACGCTCCCAGCTTTGTTCCAGGGAGTCCTGGACAGAGGCCTTCTGTGCCTTGAGGTGTCTAATCATGTTTCCTGGACCTTTCTGGCCGTGCTGAGGTGTCCTGGCTCCAGCGGAGTCCACTGCTCAGCCCCGAGGCACAGGAAAGCGCTGTGCCAAAGCGTCTCCCGTTGCGTCCTGGCAGCAAGCATCACTGCCTTGTCCTCATGTCCCTGTCTGCTGGAGCCTGCTGCCTCCTGCCTCATCTCACACGTGCTGCCAGCTCTGGTGAGCTGCTCCCGAGCCCCTCTCCAGACCACTGGCACGGCGAGACACAGCTGCTCTCGGGCACCTGCTGCTGCTGTGGCCAGAGGGTTTGGTGTGATCCCCGGCATGCTGCAGGATGGGGACAGCACAGTTCCACCAGCTCCAGACCTGTGCATTCCAAGGGTGTGGCTGTCCCCAGGCCCAGCTCAGTGGTGGAGGAGCAGACACATAAAGGACCCTGCTCTTGGAGAGCAAAGCTGTGCTAAAGTGAGTGTCCCTTCCCAGGGTCGTGTGAAGCTGTGACCCAAGAGTGAGTGGGACCCTCTTAGTGTGTGTCCCCAGGGCTTCTGGGGAGCCAGCACAGATCCTGCACCCACGGGCAGGAGCCCTCTGTGGGGAGCAGTGTGGGGATCAGCCCACCTCTCCATTCAGCTTGTCCTGTCCCCTCTTGTGTACACTTGTCCCAGCTGTGTCCTGAGCAATAACTTGTCCCTTCTGTGTGTGTGCACACGTGTGTGCGTGTGCTGCTGCCTCTGCTCATTCTGAGCCAGGCCCCCCAAGGGGGCTGAGCACCTACTTGGACCTGTGGTATCATTTGCTTGCCTTGCACTAAAGTCGGAGAGTATTTAAATTTTTAACCTTTTGTTAAGTGTAAAGATTACTTGTGCCATGTATTGTTCTCGTGTCACGGGGGTCATGCTCCAGGCTATACAGGGTTGGTGGCTGTAAGAAGGGGAGTGGGGACCTCATTTCTGGGCTGCCATGGGCTCTGCTGGTGCTCCTGTCCTGCGGGGAAGGGCTGGGGTTGCTCTCCAGGGCAAAAAGGGTGATGTTGGCTGAGCCCTGAGCATCACAGATGACCTTCAATGTCTTCTATTGCATGTTTTGGGTCAGTGTCGGGGCACGAAAGGTATGAGACATTGTGCTGTTGGGACACTTGTGCCTGCTGTGGTCCCCTCTGGGGCATGTCCATCCCAGCACAGCCCCTCCTGGGCTGTCCCAGGTGTGCTGTGGGGCTGGGACAGAGTCCTGCTGCCCTCTGGTCATGGTGGATTACTGCTTCGGGGGGCAACCATGAATGGGAACCTTGTGGCATCCTAATGGGAACCTTAGCCCACGGAAGAGCCCCTCCAAGGGGGGGTGACACGGGGTGAGGGTCAGGACGGTCACCAGGGGTGAAACAGTCAAAGGGGGGCAGCCTGGTTGGGGACATGTGGTTTTGGGGTCCGGGGCTGGTGGCAGCGGCGACAGCCTCGTGCGCAGCGCGGGGGGGCCACACGCAGCTGCACTGGGATGAGAATAGCAAGTGCGGCCGGGTAGCTAGGGAACAGTTGCTATGGGAGCGGGCCGAGGAGGAGTTCTCACACTCAGAGGGGGCATCTTGGGGTAAAATCCAGGAATTTTCTGCAGCCATGGAAGGAAGGAAGACAGGCGGGGGGATGGGGACTGCTTGGGGATTGCTGTTCCACAGGCAGGATGCTTGTGCCGCCCTGCCGGCACTGCCTGGCTCACAGCACCCTGGCACCAAGGTCCTGGGGTCACCAGCGTGTTTGTGTGTCTGTAACGTGTTCAGGGTGGCTGTGGGGCAGAGCTGGGGTGTGAACAGAACCGTGGCTAGCCCTGAGCAGGGCAGGGAAGTGGCTCTGCCTGTTCCCACCTGCCCAGTGGTGCCTCAGCTTTTGCGGGGTGTCTCATCCCCATCCCTGTCCTTGCTGGGGGGTAGCAGCATGCAGGTGAGGGGATGCTGGTGTTATGTCCAGAGCTGGAGTGCGTGGACCTGGACCCCACGGACAGAGGCGAGCTGTGGGGGTCCTGAGCAGTGCCCCGCGCTGTGGGGCTGTGGCAGCAGCTCTGCACACCATTTTCAGGGGTGAAGGATGCTCTCAGCTGTTGCCTGGGCAACGGCTCCTCCTCCAGCCCACCATGTGGCTCGGGGAGCGCTCCCCCGCCTGCCTCCCCCCGCCGCCGTGGGGAGAAGGGGAAGGGGAAGGCAGCTCCCGGCCCCCGGCGCTGGCGGGGCCGGAGGCCTGGCTCCCTTCGCCCGCCCTTGATCTGACCTGACGATGCCCGTGGGCCCCTCCGTGCCCCCCGTCCCTGCGGTCCCCATGCCTCAGGGAAGCACCCCGCCCCCCCCGCATGGCCGCAGCCCCCTGCCCGCCCTGGGTGCTGCTGGGGCACCCCCACAACCACCGAGCCGGCAGTGCCCGGCTGCCGTGGCCGCGCTGTGAGGTCGGATCGCAGGAGGAGAGTTCCAGCAAGGTGAGTCGGGGCTAGAGCCAAGGGGGCCGGGGGACACGTGGCCACTGCGGCCCTGCTGCGAGCGAGGTGGTCGGGCTCGGCCGGGCACCGGAGCCGCTATGCCCGGCTGTGGTGGGAGCGGGCTGCCAGCACTCGGATTCCCCAGGTCATCCCCTGGCCGGGATGGAGGAAGTCCTTCCGGCCGGGCCCCGGCAGAACAATGCCCGTGTGTGCAGCCGCAGCGGGCGGCTGCCACCCTGCCCACGGGGAGGAAACGGCGGCGGGGTCGTGGCCTGCGTGGGGCACCCACACCCATCGCCCACCCGCATCTGGCACGGATCCTCCTCGAAACCTCCCTGCTCCGCTCCTGGCACGGCCCCAGGGCGCAGCGAAGGGACAGCGGGCACTCTGGACCCCGAGCTTGGCGCAGTCCGAAGGAGCCAGAGGGGTCTCCCATGGGGGCCACGACCACCGGCCTCAGTTACGGCAGAGAAGAGCTGGTGACAAGCACCCGATGGCAAATGACTGGGGGAGCCCTGGTTCAGGGACAATTGCCCAGGCCAGGCCGGCGAGGGGTCTGCTTGGGGGCATGGCACCCAAGGGAGCGGGGTGACCCCAGGACACCCAGTGCCATTTCGGTCCCGGGCTGTACTGGGGGCCAGGCTGGCACCCCTGCCCTGCAGAGCCACGTGTCCCACTGCAGTGGCCATGCGGGATGTGGCAGGGGCTGTTCAGGTCTTGGCGGCGGCTGGGCGGCCCTCCCTGCCTGTGGCCCTGTGCTGGCCGTCACCCCGGGAGCACGCAGTTGTCACCCCTTGAGGAGGTTGGGGATGGCACTGGGGGAACGGGTGGCAGCACCCTCGGGGTACCTCCAGGGCGAGTGCAGGGCTACCGACTGTGGGAGCCCGTGGCACCGCCCCACCGGGTATGGCGGGGCCCTCACCCCACCCGGACCGGGAGCCGCTACCCGGGAATCCCCGGCCCCCGCCCCGCGGGGCTCCCGCGGCCGCCCCCGGGGATGTCCTGGCCCTCTCGCCACCGGCATCCCGCCGCCGTTCCCCGGGGCCGGCGGGGGGG
>NC_031782.1:3214387-3239025 GCF_001522545.3 Parus major
GCCGCGCCCGGCACGGGGAGCGGGGAGGTTCCCCGCCGGCGTGTCACCCTCTCCCCCGAGGCACCGAGCTGGGATGCGACGCTGGCAGCGGGGCCCAGGCCGCGGCCGGGGGCAGCGGGGCGGCCCGGGGCTACCGGCGGGGCCCGGTTCGGCGGCCGCTCCGCTCTCCGCCCGGCGTGAGTGTCTCCAGCCCGGCCCCGCTCCTCCCCCAGCCCGCACGTCCCCGGCAGCCCCGCTCCCCCCGCACGCCCCAGCTGCGAACGCCCCCGGTCCGCGGCGCCGCCAGCCCATCCTGCACCGCCTCCCGGTGTTCCCCCGGCCGTCATCTCGGGGCTCGACCCACGGCCCTTCCCGCACGGTACCTCTCCTCCCCGGGGATGCCCAGGCTGCCGGCGCGGAGCCTGTTGCAGCCGATGTGGCGAGCGCTGCCCGAACCGAGCTGGCCGCAGCCAGGGCACCCCTTCCCCTAAGACCCACATCCCGGCGCTGCCTCAGCCCACGCGTTTGTCTGCGTGATGGAGCAGCCCCCGCTGCCCGCCGGAGCGTGGTCAGGGCCCCCGGCTCCTTTCTTCCCCATCGCTTCTTCCTTCCGCCGGACTCGGGCCTCCGGCCCCGCCGGCACCCTCAGCACCCGGCGGCCCTGCCGTGGTCCCTTGCCAGCAGCGTGTCCCTGCACCGCGGGCTGATGGAGCACCCCGCGCCCCTTCGCCCTTTTCCGAGGGAGTGATGGTGTCGCCTGGTCACCCAGCCCTCGGCTGCCGTCGCTCCAGGCTCACCCTCTCCCTGCTGCCGAGCCCGTTTTCTCCCACATCACGATAATGAGAATCCTGACGGGTGCTTACGTGCCTGCCTGTGAGCACCCATGGGTGCTGCTCACTGCTCACTGAGGAGCAGACGGGCTCCTGGCACACACGGTTGACATGTGATGCTCGGCTGGATGTGACCGAGCTGTCACCCTGCCTAAAGGGCGAAGGTGATGGTTCCCATCACCACCAGCCCTGGCCCTGCATTGCTGTGCTGGGGTGTCACCATCCCCAGGGGCTGCGAGGCCAGCGATGGCTTCAGTGCACGTGCTCCTGTGAGTGCCACGTGCGGCACCTCTGCTTGTCCCTCCTTCTCGGGTCACCCTCCTGTGTGGCAACACCGGGATGAGCTGCCTGGACTCAGCAGCCAATTTAGGGTGCACTGGGTGGGCAAAGAGAAGGGGATCCCTCTGGGCACCCCGTGATCTTGAGGATGATGCTGTGGGACTGCAGCATCCATCTCCCACCCCAGGGTGCTCAGTAGTGCCATGGGCGATCCTAGGGGGGCTGCGCAGGTTTGCATCCATGGGGGTGATGGTGGGGGGTGCATGGGGTGCCAGGCACGGTTCCCCCTGGCTGCAGGCGCTGCGGCGCATGTGGAGCGAGTCACCATGGGAACAGGGCATCCACGTTTCCGAGTCGCTCACGCTCGCGTCTGTCTCGTTGCAGGGCCCCCACCCCGGCGGTCCCCCCCCAGCGATGGGCAGCGGGACCCCGGCAGCCCCGTCCCCCCGCCGCCCGCCCCGCCCGCCCCCCGCCCCACCGCCCGCCCGGCGCACCCAGGCCTGACCCACCCGCTCCAGCCCCCCCCAGCTCCATGGCGAGGACGGACCCCTGACGGCAGGCGCGCCCGCGGGCCAGAGGAGACGGCGCCGGGCACGGGCCCGGGGAGATGCCCTCGGCGGCCCTGACAGCATCGGGTCCTCCCTGACCCTGCCGCCGCCCTGAGCATCCCGTCCCCCATCCCGAGGGCAGGGAGAGGCGGGGGCCTCCCCCCCGGGGCCGGCTGCCAAGATGGTGATGTCCCAGGGCACCTACACCTTCCTCACCTGCTTCGCGGGCTTCTGGCTCATCTGGGGCCTCATCGTGCTGCTGTGCTGCTTCTGCAGCTACCTGCGGCGGCGGGTGAAGCGGCAGCAGGAGGAGCGGCTGCGGGAGCAGAGCCTGCGCGCGCTGGAGATGGAGCCACTGCACTACGAGGGTTACGGGGGCAGCCCCCCCGGCATCGCCATTCCCCACCGCCTCCGCCTCGAGCCCCACCATCACCATCATCACCCCCACCACATCCCACCCCCCCGGCCCTGGAGCTGCCGGCACGGTAAGGAGCAGGGAGGGGCTCTCGCATCCCCGGAGCACGTGCCTCCCCCTGTTTTGGGGGGGATACGACGCGAGAGCCGGGGCACAGCGCTGACGGCAGCAGGGGTCCGGGGGGGGCTTTGCCTTGCAGAGTCGGACCTGTCAAAGCCGCCGTGCTATGAGGAGGCACTGCTGATGGCAGAGCCCCCCCCGCCGTACAGCGAGGTGCTGATGGACACGCGGGGGCTCTACCGCAAAATCAACGCCCCTTTCCTGAGCCATGAGCGGCTGGAGAAGCAGGAGCAGCCTCCCAGCTACAAACCCCTTTTCCTGGACGCCGGCTACGGTTCAGCGCTGCACCTGCCCCGCTCAGCCAGCCCCGGCCCTGCCTGCCCGGACCTCTACCTGCAGCAGGAGTGCTCCCCACGCATGTTTCCCAGCTGGACGGACTCGGAGCTCAGCAGCAGGGACACCTACGAGACGGGACCCTGGCACCTCCCGGTCTCCATGCCCCTCTTCGGCAGGACTACCGCTGTCTAACAGCGGCCACGGGGGACGCCCGGACCTTGCCATGCACCTGGGGGGGGGTGGGGGGGTTTCGGTTGCTCGTGTCACCCCAGGGACACCCGCCCCGGCGCGGGCCATCGCCGCCGGCGCGGAAGGGGCTGGTTCCCCGTCTGGCCCCTGCCGGCCCCCCCATGGCCGGGGGCGCTGGGGACCCGGACTCTGCTCTGTTTCTTAAATTTTTTGTTTGTTACAGTTTGAGAATAAAAGTTTGTGGCTCGGGTTTGCCTCCTGGCGGGCTGGCATGGTGGGACTGCCCCCTCCCCCAGGCAGCTGTAGCCCCCCCACTCCCAGCCCTCCTTGCTGCCCCAGCAGGCTGCAGCCCCCGTGGGAGACGCTTTATTTATTAACAGACATGAGCACACCGCCGGTACAGAACTTGTGCTTTCCAAAAAGTTTCCGGGGGGAATGGGGGGAGAGGGGCCAAGCAGGGGCCAAGCAGGGGAGGATGGGGCTCCCAGCAAAGAAGGAGTGGGGAAGGGGTAAAAGCCCCCACACCAGCTCCCTGCCGGGGTTTGGGGAGTGGGGGGGACGCCGCTGGCCGCAGCCTTGCCTCGGTCGGGTCACTTTATTGCCATATTCATTTATTATTATTATTATTTCCTTTTTTTTTTTTTTTTCTTTGAACTCGTGCAAAGTACTGAGGGGGCTCCCGGGGGGGCACGAAGAGAACGAGGACCCTGTCCCACAGCCGGGCAGGGGATGCGAGCGTGTGTCGTCCCCCCCAAAGGGGCGCTGGGGTACCGGGGGGGGGGCTGCTAAGGGAGGGCTGGGGGCTGACACGGCTCCTACCGACAACTTAAAAAAGAGAGGAGGAGAAGGGGGGGCTGTAAAAGGTGCCCCGGGGCAGGGTTGCAGCGGGGCGGCCGCCACCTGGAGGCCTCATCCTGCGGGGCCCCAGAGGGGTGAGGGGGGCCCGGCCCCCGGCTGCAGCCCCCTCGTGCCCCGCGCCGGCCGGGGCGAGCTGCCTGTGCCGGCAGCGGGGCCTGGGCTTACAGGGCCCCCCCAAAGCTCTCCTCTTCCTCGGGCAGAGGGTCTGTATCCCAGCACGTGATGTCGATTTCTGGAGGACATGGAGAGGGGTCAGGATGGCTTGGGGTGCCCCAGAGAGGGACAGACTCCCCCTCCTCACTGTCCTCACTCACCTGGGGGTTTGTTGTAGAAGACGGGCTGGGGGGCTTTGGCCGACAGCTCCTCGGAGGGGGGCACCTCCTCCTCCTGGGACTGGCTGAAGTAGCCCTCGCTGGCCTGGGGGGTGGGGGCAGGTTGTCAGGACCCTCCCTAGCCACCCATCACCCCCTGACCTCTCCCCATAGTGATTCTCACCTGCTCCCCACGACCCGGTGTCCCGTCCTTGGGGGCCATCTCCCCATTGGTGATGGGGGGCGTCTCTCGGCCCGGGGTGTCTTCCTGGGGCGTGTGCTGGCAGCCCAGATCCTGAGACTGGGGTTCTCCCTCGCCAGCTGCCTCCTCCTCATCCTCATCCTCCTGCTCCGCGTCGCAGAAGGTGGCGGGGGGCTCAGGCAGCTCATCCAGGCTCAGCAGGGCCCCCTCCTCGGGCAGCATGGCCGGGGGTGTCTCGGGGACAGGGGCAGCAGGCAGGGGCCAGGCAGCTGGGGGAGTCACCCCGTCACTCTGCCACAGGTCGATGAGGCTCTCGGGGTTGGGGGCTTCCCCAGTTTGGGGCTCGTCAGCCACAGGTGGCAGGGAGGGCTCGGTGGGCTCCAGGGTCACCAGGTCCCCCAGGGCATCACCCCCCGCTGTCCACACTGGCCTGGGACTGGGCTCGTCCCCAGGGGGCTCGATGGCCTTGTCCTCGGGCCCTGGGAAGGGCCAGTGCTGCTCGGGCGTGGCTGGCCCGGGCTCCTGCGCGCTGGGGCTGGGGGACTCTGCAAGGAGGGGACAGCAGTCAGTGGGGACAAACAACCTCGTTGGGGGTCACCAGGGACAGGGATGCAGCTCAGGGGGGTCTGGAGTCCTTTGGACTGGGCATGGTATGGGGAATGCTGCAAGGATGGCTGGGGTGGCTGGGCAGGGAGGGGATTGTGGGATGCACTGGGAAGTGAGGGGACACGGGGAGGGACAAGGTGATCCCTTGGGGAGTAGAAAGGAGGGAGAAAGGGCTGTGGAGGGAACGGGAGAGGTGCCCTAAGAAGATGGAGAAGGGAAAGCTGGGATGCACCAGAGGATTCCAAGGGGCCCGTGGGGATGCAGCAGGGACACATGGTGACAGCAGCAGAGCTGGCTGAGGTGGCCTGGGGATGCAGTGGGGCAGAGAGGATGCACAGAGGGATGCAGCAACCCTGGAAAGGACGTACGGCAGGATGGGGCAGACTGGGCAGCATCGCACTGGGGGACCTAGCAGAGACAGCAGGGCTGCCCTGGGGGATGCAGCAGGGAGGGCCAGCATGTACGGAACAGGGGGAATGCACCAGAGATGGGGGGATGCATGGCATGGGGTGCAGCAGAGACAGCAGGGATGCACTGGAGTTAGAAAATGCACTGGAGGTGGTGGGGATGCAGCAATGACAGTGAGGCTGCACTGGGGGATGCAGCAGAGACGGCGGGGATGCAGCGGCGCGGAGCAGCAGGTACAGCAGGGACGTGCTGGGGGACATGGCAGAGATAGCGGGGATATGCAGAGGGATGCATGGATGCACTGAGCCATGCACGGGCAGCTGCAGCGGCTGCAGCAGAGCCAAGGGGCTGCAGCCAGATGCGCTGTGGGGCACAGCAGAGGCAGGCGGGATATGCCAGGGGACGTGGGCAGGACAGCATGGATGCACTGAGCCATGCAAGCGCGGCTGGCGGGGCTGCAGCAGATCGAGGGGGCTGCAGTGGGGACGCACCGGGCAGCCCTGGGCAGGGGGAGGCAGCGCCAGCCCTGCGCCCACCTTTGGGCGTTGCCGGCGTCTGGTCAGCGGGCGCGCGGGTGCCCGGTTCGCCCAGCGGCGTGGCGGCCGGGCTGGACTCGCAGGGGCTGCAGCCCGCTGCCGAGGCCTTGCGGAAGGCGTCCGACTGGCTGCCTGCAGACAAGGGAGATGGGGTGGTGTGGGGGGGCTGCCCACATTGAGGAGGGGAACCAGCACCCCAGCGTTGCTCCTGCCCCACACCAACCCAGCTGTGAGCTGCCAAGTGCACGTCACTGTGTACCTGCCACCACGTCATCCCCTCCTGGGTGGTGGGGTGGAGGCTCCAGGTGTCCCCACCACCCCCATGAGTTTCAGCCCCCACATCTCCTGGGCAAGGGGACAGGTGGCCCCATACTTGCCATGGTGTACACTGGCTCTGCTCACGCATCTCTCGGCTGTGCCCTGGCACAGCCTTTGTGGGCACAGTTCTGTGTGCCCTGTCAACCGTGCCTGTGGGGGCACAGCCCTACACGGTCCCTGGAACCACCTGGCCCCTTCTGCCCCACTGGCACAGCCCCACACATTTTCGGGCACAGCCTTTCCCATTCCATGCTGTCTTGTGGACAGTCTGGCAGTCTTGTCCATGACACAGATGTTCCATCCCTTTCTGCCCCATTGGCACAGCCTCACATGATCCTGGGCACAGCCTTTTCCACACTGCCAAATGCTGCCCTGTGGGCACAGACCTGCATGGTCCAGGGCATTGATGTCCCTTTCCCATCTGCCCCATCAGCACGGGATTCTGGCACAGACTTTTCCACGCTGCCTGACCCTGCCCCATGGGCACACTGCTGCACGATCCAGGGCACAGCTGTCCTCTCCACAGCTGCCCCACGGGCAGAGCCTGCCCTGTGCCCACTCTACCCCATGGGCACAATCTAATCCATCCCACTGTGGACCACCACCTCTCCAGGCACAGCTCTACCCTGTCCCCATCTGACCCATGGGCACAGCCAGCCCTAAGTCCCCCCACCAGGGGCACAGTGACCAGCTTGGGGCCAGCCCCAGCAGGAGCACTGTCCCCACATGGGTGCCCGTTTCCCTCGGGGTGCCCGTCCCCCTCGGGGTGCCCGCGCTGCCGCCGCTGCCGGTCCGGTGTGCCGTGGGGCTGGGTGGGCTGGGGGGCAGCTGCCCGCGGCTCGACCCCCGGAGCTGCGCGCCCGGGAGCTCCCAGCTACCTACATGGGAAGAAAGAGGAGAGATTTGGAGTGCGGTGGCAGGAGATATAGGGGAAGGGGGTCCGTGGGGGGGAGGAGGAGGAGGAGGAGGAAGAAGGTGGTCCACTGTCAGCTGTCTTTATGAAAGGACAGTGCAGACGACCTGTGAGAGAAAGACAGACAGACGGACGGACGGAGAAAGAGAGAGAGAGCAAAGAGATGGGTCAGTCCCTGCTCGGCACAGTCATGGTGGGGCTGGAGCACCAGGGCACCGGGATGGGAGCACAGCAGGGTGGAAGGCAGCATGGTGGGAGAATGGCAGGACAAGAGGATGGAAAGGCAGCAGGACAGAAGGATGTGAGGCAGCACTGCCTGGCCAGGTGGGGAGAGAGGCCAGGACACGGCCGTGGGACCAACTATCTGCTCAGCCACAGCACAGCCCCACAGCGTGAACCCACGGCATGGCCAGAACACACAGCCCACAGCACGACCCACAGCACAACCCCACAGCAGTGCCCCGAGGCACAGCACCACGGCACAACCCCACAGCACATCCCCACGGCACAGCCCATGGCACAACCCATGGCACACCACACAAGAACACACGTCACAGGCTCCCTCCCAGCACAGCCTCACGGTACAGCCCCCCAGCACAGCATGACACGGCCCCATGGCTGGAGGCACCCACCAGGACAGACAGTCCTTCCCTAGATTCACAAAAAGAGTCCCAGCACTGGGCCCCAGGCCGTGGGGCAGCCCAGCTTCTCCATGGGGCACTCCTTGCCAGCTGGCAGCACACTGAGCACCCCACATCTGCCTCACTCTCTCCTGCTTCTATCAGCTGTCACCATGGGATGTATTCCCAAGCCATCCCTGGACCTCCAGTTGCCCACCCTTACGGACCGACCACGCTGCCAACTTGGCTGTGGGCACAGTGCTATGACAGGGGAGTGGACAACACCCAGCAGGGAGCAGGGTGAGCCCCATTTTGCTGAAGACAACCTGACATCCAGCCTCTGAGAAGCTGCCCCAGCTGCAGGGGCCACGTGAGGTGCAGTGGCAGTGGCGGTGATGGTGGCAGTCATGGTGGCACAGCAGAGCAGGATGTCCCCTGCCATCCTCATACCCTTGCCACCCAGCACCACAGTGCCAGTGATGGCAGAGGCTACATCCCCTTCCCACACTGCATCCCTGGTCTTTCCATATCCCACTGCAACCCGTTGAGCTGGCTGCACTCACCTGGGCCCTGGTCTCCTGGTGCCCACCCCTGTGCCCACAGCCCCCCCGCAGCCCCTCACCTGTCCTGTGGCTGCCTGGTGAGACAGCATCGCTGCTGCCTGATGCCACCCGCTCCTGCTGCTTGAAGAAGTCCCGGGGGTTGTCAGGCCGCTGAGCGATGATGGCAGCAGCCTCCTGTGGGGATGGGCGAGGCTGAGCCCCACCACCCCAGTGGCCTGGGGCTGTGGGGCCACCCTCCATGCAACCCGCAGCTTCATTCCCAGCTAGCTGTGGGCACTGCTGGATGGGGAGTGAGGATCAGCACCAGGCGTGGCCATCAATGCACTCACCTCCACCTCTGACTCCGATTTCCTAAACTGCTGCCTGTCGTCCTCATCTTGCTGGTCCCCCTGGCAAGAGACACAGCATCACCTCCCAGCCCCAGGCACCCAGCTGGGGAAAGCCCTTCCCTGGGGGTAATGCCAGTGGCAGCCCCAGCTCTGATCCTGGCCCAGGACCCGCCATGGCGCTTACGAAGATGGACTGCTCCTTCAGGCGCTGCCGGGCCTCCTCCGCCTCCAAGCTCTGCTGCTTCCGCCTGCAGCGGGGAAACGGGAGAGGCGCTGGGCATCGGCTCCTGCCCCAACCCCACCCTGGGGGGGACACCCACGCGCCCACCCCGCCACTCACAACACGTGTGCAGCCATCCTGTACCCACGTCCCACCCGACCCCAGCCCTGCCTGTGCTCCTCGATCTGCTCCTCGCGCTCCCGGTAGCGCCGTTCCCGCTCCTCCTGCTCCAGCCGCTCCTGCTCCATCCGCTCCTGCTCGAACCGCAGCCGGGCATCCAGGGCCTTTTTCCGCTCTTCCTCCTTACGCAATTCCTCCTCTTTCTGGTGGGGAGGATGAATGAAGGGGCTGCCCAGCAGCTCATCCCGCTCCCTGGGGACTATCACTGTCCCTCCGTATCCCACCTTTGCCTGTTCCCAGAACTGCTCCCGGTTGAGCCGCTTCATCTCCACGGTGGCATCAGTTTTCTGGTAAGTGGTGCCCTGGGACGGAGGAGAGGCAGGGAGGGTGGAGGGGCTGGGATCAGCGAGGGGGGTAACAGTACAGCGGCACACAGGGTGAGGGGCCGCAGCAGACAGGAGCCCCGGGCGGGAGGCACGCCCCAATCCCGCCACCATCACCGGCGCTGCCATGGGGCCATTACCACGGGCTCGGCGTTCTCGTCCTCACGCAGCCGCAGGCGGTGCAGCACCGGGCTGGAGACACGGGCCAGCCCGTTGGAGAGCCGCTGCCCGATGGCCCCTGGGTCAATGTCCTCCACGCTGCTGGCATTGACAATGACATCGACACCCTGGGGGCGTGCAAGCAGCCATCAGGGTTCAGGATCAGTGTCCTGGCAACATCTTGCCCCTCCCCAGCGTCACCCACCTGGAAGAACTCTGCAATCTTGGCTACGTGGCTGGCACAGGCGCATTTGCGGGCGTCCGGCACGTCCTCACCCACCTGTGGCAGCCAGGGAGGGACTGAGCTGAGAGGGGCAGCAGGACTGTGGCCCACAGCCCCTGACCACTGCCAGCTCCCTCACACCCAGCCATATCCCTGTGGACACAGCACAGCATGGCCCCCAGACTCACCCAGTTGACGAGGACATATTTGGGGAGCACGGCCTGGGGGTCCTTGACGCTGCAGAAGCCATACATCACCTTCTGAATCTCAAAGTGGCCAGAAAGCTCCAGCAAACCTCCACCTGGCACAGCACCGTCAGCCCACGTGCACCCAGCACCAGGAACGGGTGACAGGGGAAACACCGGCACAGGCGAGCCGGCGGAGGGGACAGAGGACCTTACCTCCCGACGCTGCCAGCTTCAGGTCATCAGAGCCATCCTCGTATGTGTAGAGGGCCCTGGGGAGATACCATGGGTGAGCCAAAGCCAGGAGAAGCGTGGGGCAGCCCCAAACCTCCTCGTCCTGTGTACACTGAGGTCAGGGCATGTCCTGGGGTCTGGCTGTTTGTCCCAAAACTAGCACACAGCCACAACAACCCCTTGTCCATCAATGGCACCAAGAGCCAGACTGCCAGGCAAGGCAGACAGGATGTGGGGCAGGGCCTATTCCCCAACCCTTGGTGGCAGCTCTGGGGAAGGGTCCCAAGTTTGGGGACAGAAGAGTCACTTGGGCACAGGGACACACTGACTGCCGTGCTGCAAGCCAACACAGTCTCAGAGCAACTTGTTCGCCCGTCCCTGTCCCCTCACAACCCTTCCTGCTACTGACCAGGTTTGGGGAGAACCCTGTGCCCCAGGAAGGACCCGGGTCCACTCACGTGCCCGGCTGCGTGAGCCACCAGCCCAGCAGGCACCAGGCTGGGGGAGGACGCCGGAGCACCAGCAGCAGCAAATCAATGAGCCGCCAGTGTGATGGGGCCGTCATGGAGACTGTTCCTTGGAAACCATTCCCAGCTGATGGGAAACCCCCTGTCGCTCCCACCATGCCCTGGCCAGCCCCTCTGGGGGCTCCATGGGGACCCCCACCAGCCAGCACCTCCCCAGAGGCACACAGCCAGCAATGGAGGGGGGACCACGCATGCCAAATTGGTCCAGGGCGGGTGGGCGAGGGGATGGATGTCACCAGGCAACCAGCATCCTCCATCACCATGGCAACCCCCCCCATCCCAGCTGGGATGCAGCTCGCCCCGATGACGAGGTGATTAGTGGAGGGGAGCGGGGGAGGCAGGCAGGCAGTGGGGACCTGCGGGGTCTGGCAGGCACCCAAACCTCCCTGCCACCGTCACGCGCTGCACCCGGAAAGCCAGGGCCGCCCGTGCTGGATCCCCCACATCCCTGCACCGCCGCGGGTGGGCGGCCCTGCCGATCAGCATTCGGCTGGTGGTGCCCGCACGGCGCTTCCCAGAGCCCCAAAATCCCCGCTGTGCCGAGCAAAGCCGTCCTCATTCAAGCCTGCAGCTTCAATCCACAGCCTGGGGAACAGGAATCGAGCGTTCCTACGGGCAGATCCACCCCCAAAACAGGGCCACGGCTGGAACTAAAAAGCAGGGGGAAAGCAGGCAGGTGCCTAAGAGGAAGAGAGCCTCCCTCTGCCTCCAGCACCCGCCGCCCCCCGCGCCCCTGGCAGGGAGCCGCAGATAATTGCACCAACAAGATTGACTTTAATCCGCACATCCCGATCCCGCTAATCGGCCGCCCCAGCCGGCGCCAGCTTCCAGGCCTGGAACAGCTGCAAAGTGCCGTCTGAGATGGCTGTGACAGGGAAGGGTGGCAAATGCAGCCCCTGATCCCCCGGGAATGGGAGAGGACGGCAGCAGTATGGGGGAGCCCAGGGCAGCGGGTTGGAAGCTGGCAGGGTGGGATACAGCTGGCAGCAGACAGAAGAAAAGAAGTAGGGCAGAGGCACAGCATCACTGCCTGGGGAGCCCTGTGGGTGCTGGGGGCACCCACTGCCTGCTTTTCTCCCCCAGAACCCTGCCGTGCTGGGTGGTATCTGAGCACAAGGCTGCTGCCTGAACCCAGGGGTGCTCCCAGGGCAGATGGGGCTTGCTGTGGACAGAGCTCAGCAGCACAGTCTGACTCCACGCCAGGATGGAGGTTTCCATTCCAGGAGACAGGGAAGCCATGCTGGGGCCAGCAGCATCCCCGGGGGTGCCCCCAGGGACCCACAGCCCAACAGCATCGCCACAACCCCCGGCAGTGGGGACCAGCTGTGTCACAGTGGGTGCTGTCAGCACCATGCGTTGCTTACCTCGCTTCCATGGGCTTTAATCCCTCCACCCAACCCATACAGCCCTTTCCCACCCCCAGGCTCCAGGTATGTGGGTCACCCGTGGGTGGAGATGCCCCGTGCAGCCCGGGGGGGCTCCCTGCAGCCGTGGGGCTCCACTGAGGATGCCTCATCACCCCAGCCAGAGACCGCAGCCCCGCTGCCCTCGCATGGCCCCGCTGCTCACCGGAGTGGGCAGAGCGGCATCCCCGGGTGCCAGAACGGGGCTCCCGCGGCAGCCCACCCCCCGTGCCATGGCCAGGGAAGGCTCACATCGCCCCAGCCTCCCGCCCCAGCCCCGGCACATGTGTTTCCAATGTGGCTGGGAGCTCCAGGGAGTCGGCGTGCTCAGAAAGCAGCACCAAATTCCTTTCCGATCGAGTAATGGGCCCCAGCAGCCTTCGCGGGGCCGGGCAGGGGGAGGGGATGCTCGGACCCTCCAGGACCGGGCTGGAGCAAGGGGAATCCCAGACTAAACAGAGGGATCCCAGCCGGGCAAGAGCGTATTATTCCCCGCTACCGGCCCAGGGCCAGGGTCTGGCACAGTGTCCTCCCAAGCAGCTCCCTGGCTCAGCCAGGCTGGGCCCTCTTCCCCGTGGGACTGTCCCCATCACCTTGCCCGATGCAGCCCCACCAGCATCACCCCTGATCCCTCAGCCCCGCAGCGGGCCCTGCAGAGGGGATGCTGCTCCCTCGGAGTGCCAGGCACTCCGGTGACAATGGGATTGAGTGGCTGGGGACGACGGAGCGACTGGGGACGATGGAGCAAACTCAGCCCCGCGGATGGGGATGGCAGGGAATCACTGCCTGGCCGGGATCAGCGCTGGAGGTGTGTGTGGGGGAGCCGCCACCGGCACTCGCCTTCCCGGGAACCGATTCTGCTGCTCTCAGCAGCTTTGGCAGGGACGGCTCCTTGCAGCGGATGCCGGGAAGCGAGATGTACCCAGGGCTGACAGCTGCCGCCTGGCCGGCAGCACACACGGCGCTTGCCCACAGCGCCCTTGGGCTGACAGCGGGACTGTGGGGCCCTCCGGAGACCCCCGGGGGGCTGCTGGGGACCTGGACCTGCCCAGGCCCACACAGCCCTGTTCTGAGAGCAGGGACCTGCTTAGACGTAGCTATCTGACCGGTGGGCTGTGGGTGCAGCCCAGCTGGGAGGTGGGAGTCCCCGGATGGGTGGTGGGTGTATCCCGGAGGGGCGGTGGGTGCCCCTGGCTGAATGGTGGGCGCACAGTAACCCCCCGCCCCCGTCCGCCCCCCACCAAAAGCATCATGCACAGCATGCAGCCAGCACCCCGCTCCGTCCAGCGCCCCGGCTCTGCCCAGCGAGATGCGCCCCAGCGTGCCGGCAGCATTCTCATCCAGCATGCCGGAGGCACCCTGGAGGGCAGGGAGGGGATGGCGGGGCAGATGGCCCCAGCCAGCCTCCCGGCGCCCGGCTGGGCTGGGAGATGCGGGTGGGCTGGCAGTGGGTGATGCTCCCTGCAGCGGGCCTGGATCCAGCCGGCCCCGACACCGGGTGCCCCGCACCGGGGTGCGGGCAGGGCGAGCGGCCGGGGGTCCCAGTGGAGAAAGCCGCTCCCCTCCCCGACTCAGCAGCAATCCCGGACCGGAGGGGCAATCCCGGGCCGACGCACCACGACCCCCCAGGGGTGCACAGGGATGTGGCAGCTCAAGAGCTTAGGGGAATCTGAGGGTAGCGGGACCGGCGGGGGATGCTCGGTGCCCCCGCGGCCTCAGGCCTCGCTCCGCCGGGCAGCGGGACCGCCCGCTGCCGGGATACCGGTGGGGCCGGTCGGAACCGGGGCCGGGCTGGCGGCGTCCCGATCTCCTCCCCATCCCCCGTCCCCCGGGCGCCCCTGCCCGCGGCTCCTGCTCCAGACAATGGCGAGGAACCGGTGGCGGGCCCAGCACCGGAGAGCCCCACGGGGCCCTCCCCGCCGTGCGCGAAATCCCCCGCTCCCCGCTCTCGCTGCCCGGCTGGGGGTCGGACCGGGCCGTGCCGGGGACTCCCGGGGCCGACGGGTCCCGGCGCTCGCACGTGCCGGCCCGGCGCAGACAAAGCGGGGACCGCGCCCCGGCCCGGTGCGGCGGGCAGGTGCGGGCACCGGGGGCGGCGAGCCGGGCACACCCCCCGCCGCCCCGCCCGCCTTTGTGTGCCGGGGCTCCCGGGGACGGCGGGGGGCGCAGCGCGGGGCGCGGCCGGTGTTACCGGGCGGCTCCGTGCACAAAGGGCGGCGGCGGCGGCGGCGGCGGGGACAAAGGGGCGGCGGCGGCGGGCGCGCTCACCAGTCGGTGGGGCTGTCCTCGCCGATCACGTCCTGGTAGGAGGCGAGCAGCTCCAGGCGGTGCGCCGCGAAGCCGACGCCAGCCATGGCGGGGCCGGGATGCTGCCGGGGGACCGGAGGGACCGGCCGCCTGCCCGCCTCCGAGACACTGCCGCAGCGGCCGGGCGGAGGGGCGAGCGGCGGGGAGGCTCCGCCCGCCGCCGCGCCCGGTCCTAGCGCCGCGAACGGCGGCCCCCCTCCCCTCCCCTCCGCCCCCCCGCCCGGCCCCCGCCCCCGCCGCGCCCCCGGGGCGCCCCCAGGGCACCCCGCCGGCCGCGCCGCCCGGCCCCGAGCCGGGACCCCGGGGGTGCGGGCAGCATCGCCCCCGCCCCGGGCTGCCCCCGCACACAGCTCGCCCCCGGGATCCCGCAGCCTGGGCTCTGCTCTGCCCCCGCAGCACCGCGCCCCGGGCCATCCCCCGCCCCGGGGACGCTGAACCCCGGCTCAGCTCCTCCTGGGAACCTGCACGCCGGGTGATTTCGCATCCCGGGCTCTCCTCCGCCCTGGGGACCCCGCATCCTCTACTGCCCCTCCTGGGAACTTGCACCCTGGAGACCTCTCGTGCTGGGTGGTCCTCTCCATCCCCAGATTCTCCCCTACCCCGCGTCCGCTACACCCAGGGGAGGTGGCACACCGGGCTTCCTGCGCCCTCAGCTGCCCTACGCCGAGCCCCCGTGCCCAAGGTTTCCTCTCCAAGGACACGGCACCGTAGGCTGTGCCCTACGCACTGACCCAGGTCAGTGGATACAGCCTTTTTGGGGGCCTCTCTGCTGCCCGTCTGCCCCTCCATCCCCACCACTCCAAGCCCCCTTCAGAGCCCTGCCAGGCTGTGTCCGCAAGCCCCTTTTCCGGGAGGTTTTGCCTCTTTGTGAACCCACACCTGTTTTTGCACTGACCCGCGCAGGGCTCTGCAGGGACTCCCGGCCAGATCTTAACGCTCCTGCCAGGACAGGCAGCGATTCTGCCCCCAGCACTGCCCCCAGCCTGGACCAGCACCGCGCTGGAGAGGTTTCTGTGCCAGAGCAGCAATGGAGAACGCACAGGGCCTGATTCCTGCAGCTTGGGGATGTCGCTCGAGTGACCCGTCCCAAGACAAACCCTTCAGAGCAGCCCGTGGATGACCCCAAAGGGACATGGGACAGCGTGCCGCGGGCCCTGGCTGTGCCGCCCGCTCCCCCCACGCCCTCCTTGCACCAGCATTTCCGAGCGAGGCCAGTCCCGGAGCCGCCCTAAGAGGCTGTGAGAGTTTGGGAGCAGCTGTGGAGCAGCTGCCGGGGCCAGCGCGGGGGCTGGGGCCGGGGCAGGCACCCCACAAGCGGCTCAGATGGCTTTGGGGGGGGATGTGCTGGGACCCTGCTCAGGGATGTGGTGGGAGCTCTGAGCCTGCAGCCGCCAGGCTTTGTTCTCGGAGCAGCGAGGCTGCAGCCCCTCCCAAGGCTCCACCTCCGCAGACCACCCGAGACCCTCCTTCCGCTGCCTGAGCACAAGCTCCTCACATGGTGCGCAGAGCTGGTGGGCAAGAGATGCCCTTGGCAAAGCGCAGAGGCACCTTGGGTGGTAGAGGCGTCATCAGGAGGCACCAGAGGCAACAGGGAACGATCCGAGCTAAGCCCACCACGAGCGCAGAGCTTGCAGTGGCACAAGGGGATGCTTGGGAGATGCCGGGGAGAGACAGGTTGGCTGTAGCACCCTGTCTTTGCCCTGGCCCTGCTCCACAGCTGGGCACCCCGGGGCTGATCTGGCAGAACCTGTTCCCACACCATGCTACCCCAGCGGGCTCCGTCCCGCACGACTGCCTCCCCCTGCCCCTTCCCTGCCCTCCACTCACGAGTCGCTGTCCAGCCACGCAAGGGTTGGCTCAGGGGCTGCCCACGTGAGGCCACAGCCACCTCACCTTCTCCTGTGCTTCCTCTGACCTTGGCTGCACAGCTGGGACTCACACACGGGCACTCAGCCCTGCTCCTGCTGGCCCTGCCAGGCAGGCACCAGCTGTTTCTGTCCCTTGTTGCACCCGTGTCCTGCTGCTTCTCAGTGTGACCATCCCATTGCCCTCATGTGCCCGAGCCCCAGCCTTTCTTTATCCCTCGACTTTCCTTGCCCCATCTTTGATGTGCTTTTGCACTCCTGGAACTGGCAGTGAGAAGATGTGGCACCGCAGCCCAGATCCGGGTGATGCCAGGAGGCATTTGGCTTCCCACAGCCAGCTCCTGCCCCCGGCAGAACCTTCCAGTAGATGAGCAAGACAATTTTCCTTACAATTGCTCATCATGGCAAGAGCTGCAATTATTAATGACCGTTCCAGCTGTCAGACTGGAGAGGGAGGAGAACATCCACTTCCCCCCACCCGCTGCCCTCGAGCCCGTTCCAGCGGGAGGTGCCGGCGTGGCCTCACACCCGTCCTTCGGGACGGCAGCTGCATCGCGTGAGCGAACGCTTGGCTGCTCCACGCTGGAGAACGCCCAGAGCTGCTGCACGTGGCCCATGTGTGCCCCGTGACTCCTCATCCCCTCTACAGGACTCAAGGCCAGGGCACAGGGACCAGAGGACACTGCTAGACCGCTAAGGTCTGACCCCTTCCCCATCTCTCCTTGCTGCATTTTGCCCCCCAGATTAATTACTGCCTCCATTAGTGGTCCTGCCTGCTACAAGAGGGATGACCCAGTCGACACAAGGGGTCAAGCCTGGGCTGACGTGGGCAGAGGAGGAGAAATCTGAGGCGAAGATTTTCCCTGGAAAGCTGGAAAGAGCTGAGTCAGGCCCCAGAGGGAGCGGGATGAGGGCACAGCATGACCTTCCCAGCCGGCCGCACCTCACTCGGCAAAACCACTGGCCTGGAGACAGCCGGCACTTGCAGAGACGTGTTTATTAAAGGCACTAAAAGCACCGTGGCTACATCAGTGCAGCCTGACCGGAGGGTGTGGGTTGGGGGGGAGGCATTGATGGCCCCAGGATGGCAGTGGCAGAGAGCTCTTTGGTAGGAAGCTGTGCCCAAGCCTTGCAGGAGCAGCCGTCTGGCTGGGCTGGCCATCAGCACACGCTGCCAGCCCACAGCTGGGCCACGCCGGGCTGGGGGTGCTGCGAGCCCCAGGGGAGCAGAGGGCCAGCAGGGTGGGGGGCACGAGGCCCAGATGCCCCTGGAATGCAAGGGGCAGGGAGGCACCAGGGCAGTTTGAGGGGTGGCTGGAGTGCTGTCACGAGCAGGGCCCCAGGAGGGGAGCAGGGCCAGGTCTCCAGCCCCAAGCACACAGCAGGGAAAGTGGTGGAGAGTGAGACAGGAACTGGTCCTCACTCACTCAGGGATGTGTAAGGAGTATCCCTGCCCCTGCACTGAGCTGCCAGGCAGAAAGAGAGCAGCCCAGCTGTGGCAGACCCCTCCAACTCCAGCCTCAGCATGGTTATGCCCACCATGCAGCATGACTCAGGGGCAGGAGGATCCATGCAGAATCCCCTTCCCCAGGCTCCTAGGGCCAGTTGAGAAGCATGTAAGAAGCCACCCAGCGATAAGGAGCGCTGGACCCAGCACTGTATCTGGCTGGACTTGAGCCAGAAGCTGCCAGGAAAGAGGCAGGAGCAAGGAGAAGGGCCAAGGGCCCAGCCTGGCTCCCTGGGGCCAGCAGGGCAGGGGGAGAGGAGCATGCAGGGCCAGGGGCATGTGTGGGCACAGCTGAATTCCCACTCCTCACACGTGGGAGAAAGCATGGCTCTTGCACAGCGGCTTGTCCTTCTTGGAGTAGAATGTCTTCCCTTCCAGGTTGGTCTGGCAGATCTGGGGAGGAGAGCGCAGGTGGTCAGGCTGGGGGCCTGAGTCAGCCTCTGGATCCCCCTCAGCTCAGCACTGGTGTCACACAGGGACCAGGGACCACTGCACATGGCCCTAGGGCACTGCCAGGGACCAGAAGGCTCAGAGCAGAGTCCCAAACCCCCAGAATGGAGGCAAGTAGGAAGAACCTTGTGGCAGCAGGTCCGCTGTGCTGCTGGCGTGCCCCACCCAGAGCAGGACAGTTGGGGAGAGGCACAGGCTCTGAACAGTCAGGGAGGGAGGCACACAGCTCACCGCACAGACAAAGCAAGTGTCATGCCAGCTGAACCCCAGCGCCTCCAGGAACCGGTCCCCAGCATCGATCTTGAAGTCACAGCCGCGGCACTTGGTGCCAAACATCTTCTCATAGTCTGTGAGGAAAGGCAGAGCCCAGGTCAGCACTTCCAGGCACTACAGCTACTCATCTCAGCAGAGTAGGGCTGCAGCTCAGCCGGGATCCCACAGGCACAGCCTGGGGACAACTCTGCCAGCCCCCATCCAGGTGAGGTAATGCCCAGACAGCTGGGAGAGGCACAGGGTGGCCCGGCCACCACAGGGCTCCAGCGGGAGGAGGAGAACCTCATCTCCCAGGATGCAGCACTCACTTTGATGTACATCCTCCCTCATTGCCATGGCAACATAGGAGCAATGGCACTACCCTGCAGCTAGGGAGAACCAGGATGGAGGGCTCAGGGCTGTGGGATTGGGGTCTCTGTGCTTCCCACTGCCCAGGGAGAGCCCTGCAGAGCAGGCTCTGCCCCCAGCCTTGTGTGCAGCTTCTGAGTCCCAGTGGTGCCCCAGGGCCACATGAGGTGACACATGGGGTCCCTGGGTCCTACCTCTCTCACAGTAGGGCTGTCCCTCCTCCATGTAGAAGGCTCGGTTGCGGATGGGAGTTTTGCAGGCGTTGCAGGTGAAGCACTGCACGTGCCAGGTCATCTTCAGTGCATGCATCACCTCCTGGAGAGGAGCCATTGTCAGCCAAGGGCAGGGGCACCAAGGGTGGGAAGGGACAAGGAATCCCAAGATGGGACCATGGTGGGAAGTGACAGAGCCAGGCACTCACAGCAGAGGGCAAGGACAGGAGATGGAAGGCAGGCTGAGGGACACTCACCCCAGTGATCTTCTTCTTGCACTTGGCACAGCTGGGTGCGTAGCGCGTGTCGTAGCACTTGGGGCAGAAGATGGAGCCTTTCTCCTCAAAGAAACCACCCTCATCCAGCACCTTCCTGCACTGGCAGCAGGTGAACTCCTCGGGGTGGTAATAATGTCCCAGCGCCACGAGGTACCGTCCCCTGTGGCAGGACAGAGCCACGTCAGCCACGCCGGGGCCCGGGACGCTGGCGTGGCGGTGGTGGCGGCCAGGGCTCACCTGATGACCTTGTTGCACTTGTAGCAGAGCGGGGTGCGGCCGGGCCCCTCGGGGGCTTGCTGGGCCGCCTGCACGATGGAGCTGCGGTTCTGCATGGGGGTCGGTGTGGCTGGCTGGCTGTGCTTGCTCACCACCGTGCTCGTCTTGTCCGGGGCGTAGCGCTCGGCAAACGAGGGGTCCACAGCCCAGGGTGGGCGGCTGGTGGGGCTGGGGGTGGCACTGGGGGTCCTGGGGGCTGCATATACACACAAGACTTAAGGACAATGCTCCTGATCCCTCGGCAGCCCCTCCCCAAAAAGCCCCAAGGTGTTTTGCTCACCCAGTCCTGGTTCAGTTTTCATTGTTGCTCCTGGGGAAGGGTCCGGCACGGATACCTGGCTACAGAACAAGCAGTTAATCCAGCCTGCCCTGCTTGCCCCCACTGCCCGGGGGTGCAGGCAGGGCTCCCCACCCCAACAAGCAGGAGAGAACTGGCCAAGCCCTCATTCCCAGCAGTAGCTGGTTTAGTGATGAGGTACTGAGCCAAGGGCCTTCAGTCCTGCCAAGACACAGCCCCCCCCAGGGTCTCTGGTACCTACTGGGGTGGTCTGGGGAGCGGCAGGAGGGAGGGTTCTGGGCTTCTCCACACTGACCAGGCACCCCAGGGACCACACAGACTTTGGCTGCCTACTAATATGTGATGATCACCCCCAGTCTCATTGGGGTGCAGGGGGAAGTGGACATGATCTGATGCAGGGAGCCCCAGGGTCCAGCTCAGCAGTGATGGGAACAGGCAGGGCAAGCCAGGGCTAGAGAGGCACAGCCCACTGAAAGAGGGGGGACAGGGAAACAGGGAGAGCCAGTGACTCTGTGCCTCTCCAAGACAAACTCAAAAAGGAGATGACAACAAACCAAACTTTTATTTGTATCAGAGTAAACTGGGTAAAGCTCATACCCAAGGGCCATGGCACCAGGGCAGGAGGTGTCACAGTGAGGTAAGGGCAAAAAATGGGGTACTGTCCAGAACCCCAAAGAACAAGAAACAACCCTGACAAGCTGGTGGCATCCATGAGCTCAGCTCTGCAGCCCCACACCAGGCTTGCAGGACACTGTGCCCCAGGTCCAGTTGCTGCCAAAACATCACAACAACCCAGCGAGATTTGGCCAGTGCCATCAGCTCCCAACCCACTGTTTCTGGGACACCACGGCGCAGCTCAGCATTCCCAGCTGAGGGGCAGCAATGCCCAAGGGGTTCCTCCCAGAACATGCAGCCCCTCAGCTCCTGCTGCCACACACTCCCCTTACCTGGGCTTCCTAACAAACACATCATCATGATCCTCCACTGAGTGCAGCAGGAAAGAAAGGAGGAAACAAGTCAGTCCTCACAGACCGAGGCCCGGGCACAAGAAGAGGGAAAAGGGAAAAGAGGAAAACCAACCTCTCCTCCCACCAACCCCTGCCCCAAAACAAAGCCCTGCCCGGCCACAGGGCAGACCAAGGCCCCCCAGACCGGTGTCACCACCACGAGACCACGCACAGCCCCAGGCAGCTCCCACTGACTCAGCCACCCCACAGGGACCACATGGGACCAAAACCAACACTCCAGTGCCACTCCAGACTCTGCAGGACCCTGGCAGCCCAGGGAGAGTCCAGCACCCCCAGTCAGTGCCAGGCCCTGCAGGAACTCACTGCTGCTGTCGGTGCCCGTCAGCTGGGCCAGTCTGCGGAAGGTGCGGGACTGCGAGGTCCCGGTGCGGGGCTGCCAGTCCTCAGCATCCTCTATCAGCCGCAGCTTCCCAGGGTTGCACCCAGGGGTGCTGGGGGGCTCCAGGGGCTGTGGGGACTGTCTGTGAGTGACAGAGGGCAGGAGCTCAGCCAGCACAAAGCACAGACCCTGCTCTAGAACAGGGGAGCACTCCAAAAGGTGCCCTGGCACATGGCAACACCTCTGCCAGACACTGGCACTCACCGCTGCTCCACTGTGCCCCAGCTGGACCCACGGGAATCCCTGTGGCAGCAGAAAAAATGGTGGCACAGCAGTCAGGGGCTGATCCATGGCTCAGCCCATGGTTCCTGTATGCACTCACAACCTCAGAGATACAAGAACCTTATGGAAATGCCAACAGCATTCACTCCTGACCAGCCTTGCAGTGATTCCATCACCCCATATATCGTGCCCCAGGTACAGTGCCTGCCCTGTGACTCCAAAAATGCCCAGCAAAGTGTGGTGTCACCATCCACCCCTACACACTGTGTCCAGCACACTGTGCTGCACATTGCCCTCCCCAGCTTGGTGTCAGCAGTGCCCAGCAAGTCTTGCCTGCACACCTATTTGGGGGCAAACTGTCTGCCCGGTGGGTGTCCAGGCAGGAACCTCCCAAAGTGAAGGTCAAAGCAGTGGCTGAGCTCTGGCAGTGCCTGTTGTGGGGTGAGCACAGGGTGGGCTCTGCAGCTCCACCACCAGCTCAGCTCTGGGAGAGGGAAAGGACAAAGAGAGAGAGAAGAACCCACAACAGGGCAAAGAGTTTGCTCAGAGTCATGAGAAGTAGTGATGCTGACGGGAAATGAGCCAGCAGCTCTCACCCAGCTCTGCCACACCAGGCTCACAGGACAGTGGGCCCCAGGTGCAAGTGCTACCCAGCACCTCCCAACATCCCACAGCCAGCTTTTCCCAGTGCCATCAGCCTCCTCCACTCCTTGTATGCCCAAAAGGCTAAGGTGCAGCTCAGCATCCCCAGCTCAGAGCCAGCAGTGCCCAGACACCTGGGACATGCAGCCTCAGCACATGCTCCCCTTACCTGGGCTTTTTAACAATCTCATCCTCACCATCCTCCACTGAGTGCAGCAGGAGAGAAAGGGGGAGATGGAGTCAGTCTGCAGTGACTGATGCCCAGGAAAAGCAGAAAAGGAAAGGAGGAAAAACAACCTCCCACTCACCATCCCCTCACCCCATTGCACATCCCTGCTTGGCAATGGGGCAGAGCACAGCCCCAGACCAGCAGCATCACCACGAGCCCACACACAGCCCTGGGCAGCTCCCACAGCTCACCTGCCCTCAGGGAGTTACTTGGGGCCAAAACCCAAACTCCCAGGTGCTACATCACCCCACTGCCTCTCCCAACTTCTGGTTACCCCAAAACAGTCTGGATCCCCAGCCAGCACCAGGCCCTGAGGGAACTCACTGCCATCTGTGCCCGTCAGCTGGGCCAGTCTGCGGAAGGAGCGGGACTGGGAGGTCCCGGTGCGGGGCTGCCAGCCCTCAGCATCCTCCAACATCCGCAACTTCCCGGGATCACACCCGGGGGTACTGGGGGGCTCCAGAGGCTGCTGGGGCTGCCTGTGAGTGACAGAGGGCAGGAACTCAGCACAGGCCCTGCCCAACACTGCAGCACAGGGCAGTGCTTCCAAAGGTGACCTGGCACATGCCAACACCTCGGCCAGATCCTGGCACTCACCGCTGCTCCACTGTGCCCCAGCTGGACCCATGGGAATCCCTGTGACATGGGAAAAAACAGCAGCACAACAGTCACTGTTTGACCATCCCTGCCATATGCACCCACAGCCCCATGGAGGCACAAGCCATGTGGAAATACTGACCAGCAGCCTTGCAGCTGCTCCACAGCCAAACGGGACGCAAAACACCAAGGCCAGTTGCTGCCCAGCACCTCCCAACATCTCCAGCAAGGTGTTGTGACTGTCACCAGCCACCCCTACCCAGGTGGGTGCTTGGGGCAGGACCCTCCTGAAGTGACAGAGCAGTGGCTGAGTGCTGGATGTGCTCGTTGTGCAGCTCTGAAAGCACCTCAAGTCAGAGAGAGGGGACAGAGAGGGAGGGAAGAACCCCCAGCAGTGCAGAGCACCCCCGGAGTGACTGCAAGCAGCGAGGGTGAAGTGGCCGTGGGGGCTGAGCCTGACATGGGCACCTTGTAGTTCCTGCTGATGCCCCTTACCTGGGCTTTTTAACAGGCTCTTCCTCACCATCATCCACTGAGCACACCAGAAGAGAAAGAGGGAGATGGAGTCAGTCTGCGGCAACTGAGGCCCAAGCACAGCAGGAAGGAAAGGGAAGGGAAAGGAAGGAAAAACGCCCTCTCCTCCCGCTGCACCCCTGCCCCAACACACAGGGCAGAGCAGGGCTCCAACCCAGCAGCACCACCACGAGCCCACACAGCCCTGAGCAGCTCCCGCTGGTTCAGCTGCCACAAAGGGCCCAAATGGGGTCAAAACCAATGCCCTGATGTAACAACACACCATGGCCTCTATCCAGTTGCCCCAGCAAAGCTGGGCACACCTGGGCAGTCAGCCAGCGCCAGGCCCCGTGGGAACTCACTGCTGCTTGCGCCCACCAGCCGGGCCAGTTTGCGGAAGGAACGGGACTGGGACGTCCAGGTGTGGGGTTTTGAGTCGTCAATGTCCTCTAACATCCGCAGCTTCACAGGGTCACACACAGTGTCACTGGGGGGCTCCAGCAGCTGTGGGGGCTGCCTGTGAGTGACAGAGGGCACGAGCTCAGCACCAGGACTGGACCTTGCTCTGGAACAGGGAAGCACCCCTAAAGATGCCCTGGCATATGCCAACACTTCTGCCAGAGCCTGGCACTCACCGATGTTGCCCTGTGCCCCAGTTGGACCCATGGGCATCCCTGTGATATCAGAAAGAATGGTGGCACAACAATATTTGACCAGCCCATCTCTCCCCATATGGATCCACAGTCCCAGAGATACAAGAGCCTTGTGGAAATGCTGACAGCACTCACTCCTGATCAGCCCTGCAGCCATTCCATGGCCCCACATGACATTGTGCCCCAGGTCTGGTTTAGTTCCCTACCCTGCAACTCCTGACACCCCCAGCAAGGTGCTGTCAGTGCCAGCAGCCACCCCTGCCCACTGCATCCAGCACATCTTGGCCTCCCCAGCTTGGTGCCAGCAGTGCCCAGCGGGTCCTGCCTGAACACCCTGCATGAGGACACCTCATCTGGGGACAGCCTGCCTGGCTGGTGGGTGTCTGGGCAGGACCCTCCTGAGGTGACGGTCACAGCAGCAGCTGAGCACTGGCAGTGCCTGTTGTGGGGTGAGCACAGGGCAGAGCCTGTGGCTCTGCCAAAAGCTTGGCTCTAGGAAGAAGGAAAGGACAGGACAGAGGGTGGAGGATAAGGAGAAGAGAAAAAACAGCAACAGGGCAAAGAGCTTCCCCTGAGTGACTGCAAGCAGTGACAGAGAACAAGCCTAGTGGGCTGAGCCCAGGGTGGGCACCCTGTGGCTCCTGCTGCTGCCCTGGCACACGCTTCCCTTACCTGGGCTTTTTAATTAATTCATCCTCACCATCCTCCACTGAGTACAGCAGGAAAGAAAGGGGGAGATGGAGTCAGTCTGCAGCAACTAAGGTCCAGGAAAAGCAGGAAGGGAAAGGAGGAAAACCAGCCTCTCCA
>NC_031782.1:3239465-3336771 GCF_001522545.3 Parus major
GCTGCTGGGGCTGCCTGTGAGTGACAGAGGGCAGGAACTTCAGCCAGCACCAAGCACAGACCCTGCTTCAGCACAGGGCAGTGCTTCCAAAGGTGCCCTCAACAGAACCTGGCACTCACCACGGCTCCACTGTGCCCCAGCTGGACCCGTGGGCATCCCTGTGATATTGGAAAGAACAGTAGCACAACACTCAATATCTGACCACAGCACAGCCCATCCCTCAGAAATGCACTCCAGAACTAAGAGAAGTCAAAGACACTCACCCAGCTCTGCCCTGCCATCCTGCTGCCCCACTACAGGCTCACAGCACACTGTCCATTTGCTGCCTAGCACCTCCCAAAACCCCCAGCAAGGTGTTGTCAGTGCACCAGCCTTCTCATCCCTTTTCCTCAAGAAGCAATGGCAGAGCTTGGCCTCCCCAGCTTGTGCCAGCAGTGCCCAGCAGGTTCTACCCACGACTTGACATTCTGTCTGGCCAGTGGGTGTCCTGGCAGGACTCTCCCAAGGTGATGGCCAGAGCAGTGGCTGAGCTCTGGCCATGCCCACTGTGGGGTGAGTGCAGGGTGAGCTCTGCACCTCCACCAACAGCTCAACTCTTGGAGAGGGAGAGAAAAAACAGCAACAGAGCAAAGAGCTTCCCCTGAGTGACTGCAAGCAGCAAGAGAGAACCAGGCACGTGGGCTGAGCCTGGGGTGGGCACCTTGTGGCTCCTGCTGCTGCTCCAGCACATGCCCCCCTTACCTGGGCTTTTTAATAAGCTCTTCCTCACCATCGTCCACTGAATGCAGCAGGAGAGGAAGGGGGAGATGGAGTCAGTCTGCAGCAACTGAGGCTCAGAGATAGTGGAAAGGGAAAAGGAACAGGAAAGGGAAAAGGACTTCTCCTCCCAATGCCCACCTGCCCCAACACACAGCCCTGCCTGGCCATGGGGCAGAGCACAGCTCCAGCCCAGCAACACCACCACGAGCCCACACAGCCCCAGGCAGCTCTGCCTGGCTTAACTGCCCCATAGGGCCAAAACCAACACTCCACGAGGCACCAAAGCCTTTATCCAGCTGCAGTTTCCCCAGCAAAGCTGGGCAGTCAGCCAGTGCCAGGCCCTGTGGGAACTCACTGCTGTCTGCGCCCACCAGCCGCGACAGTTTGCGGAAGGAACGAGACTGGGAGGTCCAGCTGTGGGGCTTTGAGTCGTCAATGTCCTCTAACATCCGCAGCTTCACAGGGTCACACACAGGGGTGCTGGGGGACTCCAGCAGCTGTGGGGGCTGCCTGTGAGTGACAGAGTCATCTGTCAAATCTGACAGATCTCCTGGGGCTGTCCCCCACCTTCCCCAGCACAGAATCACAGCACACCAGTTCCAGAGATGCCACACCTTGTCTTACTCCCCACCCCACAACTCCTCCCTCAAAAAGGCTGGGCCTGTGAAGGACTGACTCTGGAATGACCACCACCACTCCTGGCAATTTGAAACTGGCCCCGAGGGCCAGAAAGAGAAAGGACAGAGCAAGAATAAGCCAAGGTCAAAAAAACACCATCAGGGAAGCTGCACCACAGCTGTTTATGGCAGTGCCACCTGGCTCCGGGCACCGTGCCCAGCACAGCCCATCAGCCCTTGCCCAGCAAAGCCACATCCTGGGGAATGGATCACACACAAGACACTCCAGGGCCCCAGCAGCTGGCAGAGACAGGCAGCTGTCCCCTCTACACTGGGGACAGTTCGGTGCCAGGAGTGACCCACCCACATGGGCAGAGCGGCACCTGCTGCCCATCCCAGGCTGGCCCTGCCCCAGAGGATGGGGCACTGGCAGGGAAGAGGCATGCAGGGAGGATAGAGAGAGCAGGTAAAAGGCTTACTGACTTGTCAAGGCTCAGCACCTGTAGGGAGAGGGAAAGAGAAAGGGAGGAGAGAAAGAAAGAAAAAGGAAAGTGAAATTAGATCTGCAGCACCCAAGAAGTTTCCAGAGCTCACCCATGGCCTGCATTAGTCCCCCTATCCCTGAATCTCACACAAAACTCGTCCAGGGCTGAGAGCACACTGGGAGCACAGGGGCAGATGCCGGCAGACCAGACTGTGCTCCCTTGGCCTCCAGAACAGGCCTGGATGCCCAGGGCAGTCAATGCCACATCCCGCCCCATTGCCCAAATCCTATGGCAGCTCTGGCAGGAGGAGCAGGGACCAGCAGCTGCTGGACACATGCAGCAGAGCCAGGGGAGAACCATGGGTCAGGGCTGGAGGCCATCACTCTGCCCAGCCCCTTCCTGCAGCCAGGGGAACAGCAGGACTTCCCCAGGCAGGCACCAGCTGCTGGGCACAGACAGCCACCGTTTCCCTGACACTGCAGATGCCAGCCAGTGTCCTGCCACAGCCACCGTGTCAAGCCTGGCAGGAGTCCCCACAGGCTGACACGTCGCTGAGCACAGGACTGGCACGAGCGTGGCTGCGTGTCCCTGTGTGTGACACTTCTGCTGTGCCACCTCAGCACCAGCCACCGGTTGCTCTGGCACGGGCACTGTCACCCGCTCCCACCCAGGGTGCCTGGCATGCAAGGCGCAGCAGGGCTGGGCAGCAGGCTCCCCCCGATCCTCAGGGAGCAGGATGGACAGCAACATACCCGTTGTGCTGGGGGGTGCAGGCGGGCGCCAGGGGCGCGTACGTCACGGGTTTCGTCACCAGCCCGGGCCGTGGGTTCGGAGGTGAGCCGGCCCCGAAGGGCCGAGCTGTTTTGTTGAGGGCGGTGCTGGGAGCGAAGTTATATTTCAGGGGTTCAGAGCAGGGGAGTGAGTCCTGAGCGAGACAAAACACACAGACACGGGCTCACACGTCAAGCAGCATGCAAGGGGCAGCCCTGGGCCAGGCAGCGCAGCAGGCAGCCAGGTAGGAAAGCCGGACAGCACGTGCACCTTGGAGACCAGGCTCTGCCAGGCCGGCACTCACTCCACTGGGCACCTGGCCCAGTGACAGCAGGTCACAAACCCAGCCTGAGGGTCATTTGAAGATTAGTAGGTGCCCCGGACACTCGCTGCTGCCCGTGGCGGTGCATGCACACACGCCGACTGCAGCCATCCCATGGCACAAAGCTCAATACATGCAGGTGGCTTCAGGAGCCACTCGTCACCAGCCCCAGCCCTGCCTCCCTGTGCCAGGGCACTCCCCAGCACTAGCAAACATGGTGCTGCACCTGCCCAGCCTCCTCCCCTGTGCTGGCCCCTCTGCATCTCTGCCCACACCCAGCACCAGCAGGGGCACAGGCAGTCTGGGCCCAGGCACCTACAGGGCAGATCCCGCTCCCTCTGATCCTCCACAGTGCCAGAGGTCAAAGCTGCTCCTCCAGCTGGGTTTTCTAGACCTCCATACACACCCCAGCCCCCTAAAAGCCCCAGCAGCAAAGTCCATTTGTTTGACTACACGGAGATTCCCTTTCCCTGAGATGAGGCTGAGCTGCCACTGCGGCACCAGGAGCAACACGTACCTTCTGCGGCTTCCCCAGCTGGTTCTGGGCTCTGCAAGAGAGGAGACAGATGGGCAGGTACTGGAGTTGGTCCAGACACCACCAGCATGCTGGTACCCCAGGGATGCAGCACCCAACCAAGGGGAAACATGGCCAGCTGGCACTGCCCTGTGGCCTGCAGTCAGGTTGAGCCTTATCCAGGCAAGCAGAGCTCTTGGACACAGCCAGGGACTTCTGGCTCTAAGTAAGGAGCAGTGATGCTGGGAGATGGTGATGCCAGGAGGTGGCACTGGGCAGAGGGCCCTGATTACACTCCAGTTATATCAGAACCCCATGTTTGAGGGACCCATGATTCCTACCTGCTCAAGGTGAGGCAGAGCCTGTCCCCACAGGCACGGATCCTGTTCTGGGCCTCGATGTGTGTCATGGCACTGGTGCTCTCCCCATCGATGTACAGCACCCAGTCACCCACTCCCACGCCGGCCTGGGCTGCCTTCCCACCCAGAGTCAGCTGCAGGACAGACAGAGTTAGGGAGAGCAGGAACAGGCAAGCAGTGACGTGGGAGCAGAGGGACATCCTCATGAGGGCAGGGGCCTGCCAAGGCCCAGGATCCCCAGCACAGGACACCACACAGACCTGACCCAGGGGTAAGTGGGGATCCCCAGATTACTCCCCATTTCCCAGTGCATGAGTCCAGAGCAGCCTCTTCCCTTTGGCAGCAGCAGAAGTCAAAGCACTTCTCTGGGGCGCTGCCCAGCCCCTGCCCTCTGGCATGGCTGGGGACCCTGCCAGCACCCCAGGGCCTCATCGCCGTGACGCCAAACACAGAGGCAGTGCTGCCTCAGCCTCGACAAGAAGCCCAGCCATCCCTTGGAGTCACCCCTGTGGTCCCGGGGCAGGAAGGGAGCACAGTGAGTCAGGGCCCGTTGGGCAGCCCACATCTCACTGCAAACCACAGGCATGTCCAGCCCTTCGCCTGGGGCGGGGAAGGACAGGGGAGGCACCCCTTGGGCACTCCCCCCAGCCGCCCGCGCTCCCGTCCCGTTCCCACCAGGCACAGACATTACCTCATTCCCACAGAGGAGCAGGAGCCCTCCCGGGGCAGGGAGACACCCGCCCCCACCCACGTTGCCCCGCTGGGACAGCCGGGAGCACAGCCACAAGTTCCCCTTCCCGGCCACAGTGCCAGGGACGCGCCTTGCCCCTGCCATGGCTCTGTGGCACGGTGTACGTCAACCCCATGCTGGGAAGCAGATGCTGCCCTCCCCTCCCACCAGGGATGCACAGCCAGAGGCGAGCAGAGCCCGCAGCACTGCACACAGCTCCCAGGCACTGACAGACAGACAGACAGACGTGGGCAGGCTGCAGCCATTCCTGCTCCTCCAGCATGGAAGAACTCGAGGCACTTGGACCCAGACCAAGTATTTCCTCAAGTCCTGTTCGACATGAACATAAAAGGAGCGAGCCAGATTCCCAGCACTGTCAGAGGGCTGAAAAATCCCTGCCACAGAGTCCCAGCCCCTCCTTGCAGAACTCGGCTCACCCTGGGAGCCACACATCCCTTCTCTAGGCCAGCAGCACCCTCCATATGGGCTGGATGTGGCCCAGTTCCACCTGCATCCCACTGCTATTCCCAGCAGGACATGGGTACCCCCACCACATACCCCCACACTGGCCTCCCATTCCTCCTGCCTGGCACGGGAGGGTGCCCAGCAGCAGGGATGCCCCCAGCTCCTGGCCATGCTGCTGCAAGCCCCAGCTTGCTGCCCTGGAGGGCTGGGGAAGGCATGGGGCGGCTGCTTGGGTTTGGAGGCAGGAGCAGGAATTGGGAGAAGTTTTCACACGACTGCCCAGGAAGGGGAGAGCACGTCAGGCTGCGTCATGAAGCCTCACCCAGCCTGGTCAGCACTTCCCATCCCCCTCAATGCCAACGTGCAGGAAACCCCTTTGACAGGTGCCAGCACAGCCAGGAGCCATAGCAGTGCCAGCCCTCCTATTTCCCATCCAGACCCGCTAACCAGGGCTTCCTTCCTCCCCTCTCCACCCAGTCTTTTGCTCCCTGCACCTCATCACCACTTCCAGAGAGGTGTTCACCTACTGCCCTGTCCAAGGGCTTCCAGGACAGAGATTCCCTCAGCACCTTCCTGCCACTAGCACCGAAGTGCCTCTCCTCTTTCCCAGCTGGCAGATGTGCCACACAGCATCCAGCTATCTGGAGTTCAGTCCTTCTCCCAGCTCCAGCACAGAGACCATGGTTTACAGCCTGCCTAGCCAGGATATCAGCACCCTAGCAGAGCCCCGTGCCACAGGAGGTGCACGGCAGAGGACCGTGGTGGCATCTCTTTTTGTGATCAGTGAGCTGAAACAGCCTTACTGTTCACCCAGGGGTGCCACAGCGATGGACACAGCTGAAAGTCAAACCAATCGACACACCAGCATTGCCCTGTGCTGCCCAGCCCTGCAGTCTTGCAGAGCAGGGCCCCACTGCAGCCCACAAAGCTGGGGCAGGAGACTTCCTTCCAGCCCTCTGCAGCAGGGCCAGCTCACGGGAAGCAGTGGCCAAGGTGAGCAGCATGCTCTGGGTCTGGGGATGCCTCTGGAGTGCAGAGCAGCACAGGCTCACACCTTCCCATCGGAGCACACTGCCCTGCCATGCAGCCCAGCCTCACCAGAGAGCCCCCAAAGCTGCTGCATCCCCTGGGAATGTCCTCACTGTTCCTGCCCTGCCCAGGACGGCAGCACTGCCCAAGCCTCACCAAGCATTGCTTTACGAGGCCCCTGCCCCAGGCTCTGGGAGGCTCCTCCATGCGACCAGACCCTTTGTTAAGAACTGGCTCGCAGCCAAGAGAAACATTTTTTAGAGAATAAACTCGCTGAAGCCGTCTCTGCGTGCTCAGCAGAGATCAGCAGGCCCCGGGGCAGCAGCACTGGCGACTCCAGCCTCACACAGTGCCCTCAGGGCCCGTGCTCCACGCTGGGACAGAGATCTGTGCCCTCTGGGACAGGTGTGCAGTGCCCTGCTCGTGCCAGGGGCAGGTCCCCACGCAGCACTTGATGCCACGAGCACAGCTGTCCTTTGAGAAGCAGCCTCCGTGCCAGCTGCCCAAGTGCCAGCGGCACAGGCGATGCAGTCACATTCCAAGGCTTATAAGGCAATTGCGTGGCCAAAGCCGTGGCCAGCACAGGGACCTGCACACGCCCAGGGTCAGGCCCCAGAACATTACAACCAGAGAGGCTCAAACAAGCAGCCTAGGGCACAACCAGCTGCGGCACAATGGCTCTCACTGAAGAAACAGGAGAGTTTTGTGGAAGGAGACACATCCCTGTACAGGCAGCACAGCTTCCTCCTCTCCATGCCCATTTCAGGAGCAACCTCAGGCACAGAGCTGGGAGCTGTGCTGTGTAAAGGAGGGCAGAAGGGCACTGGCTAGGTCCTGGGATGCCAAGCACAGTGCTGGGATGCAGACCAGGAAGACAGTCCCACATCTCAGAGAGCAGATCCCCTCCCGCTGTGGTGGGCACAGTCCGGAAGGGGCCTCCCCTGCCCCCCTCCGCAGAGGCTGTGCAGAATTTCACGTTTCTGCTTACAGCTCTCTGCCCGGAACACCCCCGTGCTGGGCTGCAGCTGATAAGGGACCAAGAAGCCTATGTGGAGCCAGGCAGGGCAGGATGCAGCATTCCCGGGGCCCCAGCTCATCTACATCCCCCGTACTGCTCTGCCTCAGCCACTGCGGCCTCCCTCCCACAGAGGCAGGAGGAAGGATGGGTGTCACCAGCTTTGGTTTCTCTTACCCTGGAGATGGAAAGTGGCATGCTGAAATCCTTCCCTCCCTGCAGCCTGAAGCCCCAGGGTGCCGGCCCATTCAGCATCACCTTGTAGGACTCCATGTCGCCCATGTCTGCAAGGGAAGAGGGTGTGATCCCGGTATTAGAGTACATGGAAATAATGCAGGGAGAGCAGGCAAGAAGAGGGATCAGTGCCTGGCAGGGTAGGACAGGAGGCAGGTCACGTTTCCAGCTGTAACTCCACCCTGACCATCCTACACTGTGGTTAGAGACGCACCCCAAATCCATCAGCATCTTCTCCAGCGACGTCAGAGCTAAGGGGCCCAGGCTAACACTGACTAGTGCCAGGGAGCCAGGCACAGCCCCACTGCCACCCACAGTGGAGTGTTTGTGGGCTCTGATTGTGGGAAACCTGGGATGTGCTCTCCCTTGCAGCACCCCAGGAATTCCTGCTGCTGAGAGCCAAGGCTGTTCAGACTACAGAGAAGCAACAGCAGGTACAGAAGGAGGGGAACCAGAAGCATTTTTGCCGGATGAATTATCAGCAGCAGCACAGGAGCTGTGTGATACCACCCGAGGCGCCTGGCAGAGCAGCCAGGCTGGCGCTCCGGCAGCCGGCCGAGCAGATGCTCCCCGGGATCGAGCCCGTCTCCGGCGCTTTGGCAGGAGGGAATCCCGGCGCTCCCCTGCCTGACAGCTGTCAGCCGGCCAAGGCTCCGGACAGAAGGGCCAGCACCAGCCTCTTGCCACCCTTTACCTGGAAGAAGCCGCTATACCCCCACGAACGGCCCCAGGACCTCCCTCCCGAGGGCGGACAGGGCCGGCTGCGGGGCTCCGCACGCCTCGCACGGGCCGGCTGCAGGGCCGGGGGCCAGCGTGGCCCCGCTCTCCCCGGGCCGGTGCGGGCTATATAAGGCGTGTAAGACGACACCAGCCCGCTCCCCGCTCGGGAGGGCCGGGGGAAGAGCTGCGTGTCAGGCATTCCCGGCGCCCGGGAGCCGCGCAAGCCCCAGCGAGGCGCCGGGACGGGGCGGCCCGGAGCGGGCGGATACCCCCCACCCCTCCCCGGCGGGACGGGGCCCGACTGCACCGGGGGTCCCCACCGTGCACAGGAAGGGCAGTCTTTCTTATTGCTGGGAAGCCCCACCCTGACCCGCGGGGGGCCCCGGGACCCCTCCCCATCCCACACCGCCGCCCCTCCCGGGGGTCGAGGACGCCGGCTCTGCCCCACATGGGCCCGACCCTGACCACCCACCTTCCCCTTAAGCCAGGCCTCAGCTCTCCGCCCCTCGCGCCCCCATCCCCTCCGGCAGAGAACGGAGACCCCCTCCACGGCCCGGCTCCCCGGACTCACCCGCAGCCAGCGGGGCCCGGCGAAGCGGGCGGGAGCGGTGCGGTGCGGCACAGGCCGACGCGGGACTCGAACCCGGGCACCGCCCCCGCCCGGCCCGGCCGCACCACATATAGGATCGGGAGGGGGTGGAGCCAGCGGGCGCTTCGGCCAATCACCGTGCGCGGCTCTGCCGGCCGGGGCGGGCACGGCGGCGCCCCCTAGCGGGCAGGCCCGAGCTGCCCCCGCCCGCCCCCCCCACCCTCCGCAGCAGCGGCGAAGCCGAGTACGGGAAGGGCCTTTATTAACCGAGCGGCACCGACCGGCACCGGCCACATCAAGCCCAGTCCCGCGCTCCGGGGCTCTCCCGGCTCAGCAGCCGCACCAGCTTGGCCCGAAGGGTGCTGTGAGGCTTGTGCCCGGAGCGCCCTGACAGCGCCTCCTGCCCTCCGCGCCCCCAGCCCGCGGCCCGGGTGTTCTGTGCCATGGCGGCCCGGTTGTCATAAATGGGCCCCCCCTCACTGCTGTGGCCCTCAGGGGCCTGTCGGCACCCCAGCTCCCACTGCCCTTCCTCCTCCTCTTCCTGGGCCCCGGTTGGATGTGGTTCTGCAGTGAAGATGTTCTCATAGAGATGCTCAGGGAGTGGCTTCCCCACGGCCCAGGGCTCACCAGAGCCTGTCTGCCCTGGCACAAAGAGGGGCTGCTGGCCCCGGGCGATGGAGGCATAGACGATGGGGCACGAGCCCTCTGGCTCTGGTGGGGTGAATTGGAGGAGGTTGTTAGGAGGGTGGGAGGCAGGCTGTGTCCCCGCCAGGGCTGGGCTGGGCTGTGGATCATTGTTCCCAGGCCCCCAGGCCTGGGACTCAAAGCCCTGTACAAAGAGCTGGGGGTCTGAGACACAGAAGAGTCTGGGGTCCGGGGTGTCCTTGCCCTGCTGCTGGCAGGCAATGGCAGCAGCCACAGCCCGGCAGAGCTCAGGGGCCCGTGGGGTGCTGAAGGTGAAGGTGCCCTCGCCGGAGTCACTGCGGCGGCCAGCCTCGAAGGAGAAGACAGCCTGCAGGGTCAGAGGAGACGGTGAGAGGCTGCCACCCACCCTCAGCAGGCAACAGCCCCAAGAAGGAAGTCGGGGACTCACCTGATCCTGGCCAAACTTGCGAAGGAAGGGGTAGGGCCAGGTGAACAGGGGCTGGTGGGACTGGGGGTCCTTCAACGTCAAGCTCTGGGGAAGGGCTGAGAGCAGGTAGTGCCCGTGCAGCCCACAGCGGGTGGCTGCGTCTGTCTGGACCACCAGCACCAAGAATTCAGTCACTGCAGGAGCCAAACAAGCCAGGGGTCAGCACTGCAGCCCTGAGTTACAGCCCACTCCAGCCCTATTCACCACCCCTGCACGTACGGTCCTGCCAGGACGAGTAGAGGGAGTTCTCCTCCATGGGGACAGCAGGGCCGGGCTGCATCCTGGCACTACTCAGCCCTGTCTGTTTTGCACCCTGAAACAAAGGGATGTGAGTATTACCTGGGATGGGAGGGAGAGCACAAATCCCCTGCCTGCCCTGGAGCTTCCCAGCTCACCCAAGCAGGTCTCTTAGTACCTGGAAGGCCAGCTGGCAGAGCTGGGTGATCCATTCATCGCGCTGCTCGGCTGCCAGCACATAGCTCTTCTCTGTGGTGGTGAGGTAGAAGGCGGCGGTGGCTTTGGGGCAGCTCTCTGTGCCCACCGGGCCCACAGAGACACAGTCAGAGAGGCGGATCACCCGGCGGGCACACCGCTGCAGAGACATCTTCTCTGGGATCGTGCCATCATCCCGCACGTCAAACTTCTCCATGCGGGCCACGCCGGACGGGCTGGCGGCAAACAGCTGGGCTCGCATCTTCCTCCAGGATCTCTAATGCATGGAAAGGGCAAAGGCAGGGAAAAACTGGTCAGGAAAGAGCTGGCCACTGCATCTGGCAGCACTGCCCTCCACACAGGGCCAGCAGTGCTTGGGAAGAGCCATACAGGGCACGAGGGGCATAGGGGAATCCCAGCCTGCACCCACCAGATGCTGTTGGAGGGCACAGAGAACAGGGGCCAGCACAGACCCCTGAACTGTGGGGCAGGGCAGGCCCAAAGCTGGGCTGAGGTGGGCCTTGCCCCGAGCGGGCTTGGCATGGCTCACTGGGTGAGTCACACTCACTCCTGGCTCCCTGAGCACCAGGTCCTGCTCTTTGTTCCCCGCTGCAAGTGCTGGCCTGCCGACCTGCAGCTGAGCTCCCAAGCTGTTCTCAGGACAGACCCTGATGCAAATTAAAGCCATTTTGAGCTGCTCAGGCTCCTGCCGGCAGCCTCACATCTGCTGAGCAGCCCGCTTCCTCCCAAGGGAGACTGAAGCACCAGCACCGTCCCAGTCTGTCATGGGATAGCGGGGGCGCCTGCCACCACATACCTCAAAAGTGCAGCAGAGCCTCCACCCTGCAGGAACCAGATGCAGCCAAGCACCCAAAATACCCACCGCCCCCAGCCCACCTGCCTCCTCCATGGCAGGGCACCAGCCCCTCACACACAGGGATGCCTGCTGTGCTTTCAGGGTTTGGTTTTTGTTCAGCAGGGAGATCAGTGTGATTGCAGCCCCACACATGCATTGAGACCCTCACAGGACGTGGCCAGTGTGCCAACAGGACCTACTGTTGTGTACCCAACAGCTCCCTGGAGCTGGCCTGACCCCAGGTACTCTCACCATGTCACCCATACCCTGCCCTGAGGGCTGCGGCACCCAGTGCCCCCTCCAAGGGCACAGGCCACGAGGGTGTTGCCGGATGGTGCTGCCCCCCCAGGGCTAGGCCAATGGAGGCCACATGGATGTGTCCCACGTGCTGCCCCACAGGCCTGCTCCCACACACACACACGCTGGAGCTGTGCCACATTAATGCATGTTTATTCTTCCACTGCAACTCATGCGGTGACCAAGCAAGAAGGACCCAACACATGGGCGAGCCAGAGTGGATGCCCACGCAGATGAGTCCCCTCAGCCAAAAAGCCAAACTTACAGGGCTGCTGAGCCCAGGGATCCCCCAAGGGCAGCTCCTTGGCTCCAGTCGCCCCTTCCCAGATTGCTGAGGGCCCAGCCCCAGGCCCGGAATCATGTCAAACCAGGGCAAACCCTCCACCAACCCCAAACCCTTTACCTTTCCAAACTTGGTGTGCTGCACATAGAGGATCCCATCCTTCACTGGTCTCTCCATGGGCCCAGTTCACCCTGGCAGCCAGCGCAAGGATAAGGGACTCGGGCTGCCCGCAGCAGAGAAAATGTGACTGATGCAGTCGAAGGAAAGGCATGGGGCAGACTTCCTTCTCAGAGAGACTTCCCCTTTTTGGGGTGTGGGATGGGAGGCAGAGGCTGGGCCATAGGAGGTGTCCATGTGCCCGCCCTCCCCCTCACAGCAGGGCAGTGGGGCAGAACGTGGGGGCAGAGCACAGGAAGCACCTTGGGGAGCGCCTGACATGACCACGGCACGCTCCACCTCACCCTGGCAGCATCCTCCCAGCATATCTGGGGAGACAGGAACAGCCACCCACTGAGAATGCATAGATCCAGGTGAGGGACATGGGCCCAGAGAAACTGGGTGGATTTGTGTGAAGCAACAGAAGACCCTGACCTCACCCCTGCAGGGGGCTGGCAGGGGCAGCAGGCAGCTGGCCAGACCAGTTGCCCCACCTGGGGCTTTCTCTTGCCCTGAGGAACTGCTACCTGCTTGCCCAACACACCACTGATGTAACGGGCTGTTGCAGCACAGCTCCATACACTTCCTTCTGGGGCAGGAGCTTCGTTAGGCTGAGATGGCAACAGTCCCAGTGACTAAAATTCTGGAAAAGGGGCCACAGCAGTCCAAGACAGGTCCCTGGGCTGAAAGGGAACCCAGGCCCATCCAGAGGCAGTACATTTTCCAGGCTAGAAGTCCATAGAGCTGTGGGCCAGGTAGTCCTTGCGGCCGATGTTGCTGACTTGCTTGGTCTGCATCGCCTCCAGCTTGGGGCAGTCGGTGATGCGATGGCCCAGGCCACCACAGAAGGCACAGCCCCGCTCACCTGCAATGGGAGGGACGGGGTCAAGGCCAGGACAGCACACTGCCATGCCAGGACAGCAGCCCACACCCCAGAGCAAAGGGGCTACAGCAGTGTCTCCCCAGTGCTGTGGCACTGGGAGCTGGAGGGTCCTGTCTGGAGCCCAGGTTTCACAGCAGCCCCGCAGGGGTCCCTGTGTCAGCCTGGGGTCTCTCACCTCCGATGTCCAGCATGGTCTCGTCTCCACAGTGCAGCACCTGGAGCACAGGTGGCACCTTCTGCTTCGCCTCCAGGAGCAGAGCCTTCAGGTCCATCAGCACCGATTCATCTGAGGGCAGAGACATAGGTCAGGCAAAGACATTCTGCTTGCTCAGAACATCCCCTTGCCACTGCCCAGCTGCCTCCTCCAGCCCCCAGCCCCATGCTGCTCCTTACCACAGGCCTTGTTGATGAAGGTGGTGGCAATGCCAGTGTTGCCTGAACGGCCTGTACGCCCGATGCGGTGAACTGTGGAGACAGGGACAGGATCAGCCCTGGGCGAGCAGAGTGTGACACACCATCCCTGCCCCAAGACACTGCAGAGACAGGCACAGAGCCTTGCTGGCCTCAAGAGCCCTCCTACAAGGCCCAGTGCCTACCATAGTTCTCAATCTCCTCTGGCATGTCGTAGTTGATGACGTGCTGGATTGCTGGGAAGTCCAGGCCCTTGGAAGCGACATCAGTGGCAACCAGGACATCCTTCTTCCCATCCCGGAAGGCCTCAATGGCTTTTGTCCGTTCTTCCTGATCTGCAAAGGCCCAGCGGAGATCAGTGAGGGCAGAGTTCCCAGCCCTACCTACTGCAGCAAACACTATGGCCTCAGAGTCAAGCATCACCCCTCAGGCAGCCTTGAGCCAACGAGGGAGCAGAGGGGCCTCCACATCCCATAGGGACCTGCACGGTGTTTATGCCTTCTATGTACAACATGGAGCTCACTCCTGACACTGCCACAGCCTTTCCTCACACCATCAACAGCTGCTCCAGGCTGGCACATTCCATGGCCACACACATCCCTGGCAGGAGTGGGGTCACACCAGGAGCCCAGGCCTCTTTGGGACGCTCACTGACCTTTCCCTCCATGGATGGCCACAGCTTCCACACCCTTGAGCAGCAAGTACTCGTGGATTGCATCGACATCAGCCTTCTTCTCTGCGAAGATCAGCACCTGTGGCAGCACAGGTCTCATATCAGAGCCCTTTCTGCAGGCTGGCACTGCTGGCATGAGCACAGCCCCTGGGGGAAGCCCATTCCCTCTGTGCAGAGCACACAGCACTACTCGTCCCAGGGGACCTGCTCATATGTGAAGCATGCCTCAGTCACATGCCCACTCTGCACAGGGGGTCCCCTCTGCCAACTCCCCCATGCCCCAGTGTGACCACATTGTCCTCAGCATACTCACAGGGGGAGGGGTCTTCTGCAGGCACTCCAACAGGTACACCATCTTGGCCTCCTCTTTCACATACTCCACCTCCTAGGAACAAGCAGAGATGTGGGTCAGGCAGAAGAAGAATTGCTACTGCTTGGTATCCCTTAGCCAGCTGGGAAGGAGGGCCATGAACCCCAGCTCCCTGGCAGAAAAAGGAATAAGTACCCTCATGAATGTTTCTGGCCTCCCACACAGGCACGAGGGAGCACCCAAACACCTCACCTGCACAACATCCAGGCTGGCAGCACCCGCTCGCCCAACATTAATGGTGATGGGCTTCACCAGAGCACTCTTGGCAAAGTTCTGGATCTTCTTGGGCATTGTGGCACTGAAGAGGAGGGTTTGCCGCTGGCCCTGCACAGGGAAGAAGCCTTCAGCACTCACCCAACTTGGTGTATGCAGGATTAAGCTTCAGGATGCTCCTACCACGGCAGCTCAGTACCTTGAAGTAGGAGAAGATGGTACGGATGTCCCCCTCAAAGCCCATATCGATCATCCTGTCAGCCTCATCCAAGGCCAGGTACCGGCAGATGTCCAGGCTCACCATCTTCTTCTGCAGCAGGTCCATCAGGCGCCCGGGGGTTGCCACCATCATGTGTACCCCACTGTGGGGTGAGATGAGGCCGCAGTCAGGCCCTCGGCACTCCTGCCCTATGCAGGACAACTTTCTAGCACACCACTTTCACCCCTATGCTGTCCTGAAGCCAGGGTGCCACTCCTTAGCCCCCTGCCAGAAAACAGAGCAGCTCCAGCCCCATGGACTCCCCCAGAAGGTCTTACTGTTTGATGGTCTCCATTTGCTCCTTGACAGACATGCCCCCGATGCAGAGGGCGCAGCGCAGTGGGGGCAGCCCATCCTCCTGCAGCAGACGGCAGTAGTACTCCAGGATGCCGTGGGTCTGCCGGGCCAGCTCCCGCTACGGAGACAAAACCAGCTCGTTCCTACACCTCTGTGCAGGCAGAATTTAGGATTGCCACTGCAAGTCAATCACAGCCTCCTCCCAGCACTCACCGAGGGACAGATGATGAGTCCATAGGGTCCCTCTCGCTTAGAGAATGGCAGCCTCTTCTCCTGCTCCAGGCAGAACATGATCACAGGGAGGGTGAACACTAAGGTCTTCCCAGAGCCAGTGAATGCAATGCCAATCATATCCCTTCCTGAGAGGCTGCCAGAGAAATGGGACCAATGGAGAGAAGGAACATCATGGAACACCTCAAACCTCCAGGGCTGAGCAAGGTGACAGGGTGCATCTGTCACCAGGGAAGAGCGCCTGGTCTGCACCCCTGAGTGGGGTGTGGGAGCAACCACTCTGTACTCTGGGATGGGGACAGAGCACTCACATCGTGGGGATGCCTTGGATCTGTATGGGTGTTGGCTGCTGGATTCCTTTTTTCTTCAGGCCTCTCAGGATAGCTGTCAGAGAACAAGGCACAACGCATGTTCGTGACCTGAGCTACTTCCTCTCTTTTCCCACTCAGGTCCCAGCAGTAGCTCTTTCCACCAGTGACAAACACCCCTCAGGCCAACAGCCAGGAAAAAGGTGGGATCCCTTCCAGGCTCCTCTCCTGGCCTACCTGCTGGGAACTTCATCTCCTTGAAGCTCTTGATGGGGGGTGGGATGCCCTCCCCCTCCACCAGGATGTGGTACTTCTTGCGCACACGGTCGTGCCGCGCCTCCGACATGCCCAGGATGTAGCGAGGGGCTCTCCAGCTGTGAAAGCAACAGAAGCAGGTGATGGTGCAGAATGAGACCAGGGACCCAGAACCAGCAGCTCCCACGGAGGAATTCAGAGAACTCCCTCTTTGGCTCCAATATCTCCCCAGATAAAACAGGCAACCCCAAGGGGCTCCGTAGACTGAGCGCAGGAGCAGATCTGAGCCAGTTCCATGCATTAAACCCTTCCCCAAAATCTCAGTGAAAAGTGCTAAGCTAAGAGCTGAGAACTGCCTATGGATGGTGGATGGAACACAACAAAAACATCTGAACACACCTCAATCATCTCCCTGACACTGCCTCAGAATCACTGAAGGTGGAAAACACTTCTGAGACCACCGAGTCCAGTCTTTGATCAATCACCACCTTGACAACACTGCTTCAAGCAGCACTGGCTCCAAAGGCTCCTCCAGACTCTTTCTGTGGCTTAGTGACCTCCAGGCCTGAAGACCAACCCCCAGGCCTTCTAGTTTAACATAAATTTCCTTTATCAACCCTTACTGTATACAAAACAGCATCCAGTGTGACTCAACAGCTTTTAATTTTACAGATAATGACACAAAGCCAGTCACTCAGGCAAGAGGCTGCAGAGTCACACTGCTCCTGCAAGACTCTGTGGCTTTTAGCTCTCTTCAGCCACGATGAAGTGATGTTTTCAGAAGCACAGCTTCTGAGCTGTGCTGTGAAACTTACCTGGTTTTGATTGGGTCATCATAGGTGATGCCCTTGGCCATCTCCTTCACCGACATCAGAGCTGCAGGAACAAAGATGATCAGTCAAAGCAAACTCTCCACATCAGCACCAACCTCACTGAGAGCTACTTGGGTAAACAAGTTTGGGAGATCATGTCTGGAGACAGAAGAGGAGAAGCAGCAGCACTCACAGCCCCTCTGGCACAGGAACACCAAGTGCTGCTGTGCCCAGAGCCCTGTCACAGCCATGTCTCAGCCAAGCGAGGCAGTGCCAACTGAGAGGACCCACTGTCACCTCTGGTCCCACCCCTGAGTACGAGCACTCCAAGGCAGGGAACAGCTCTCCTGCTGCCCTGAGACCTCTGGAGACAGATCTGAACATACAGAGTTCCCACTCACCTCGGCCCTCTGCCACACTCTCCAGGATCTTCTCTTCCTCCTTCAGCTGCTTCTCTTTGGCTGACTCCTTCCGAGCTGGGGAAGAGCCAAGAAACAATGAAGGGGTTTGCTGTCCCCTGAAAGCCACCCAGTCCCGCCAGCACCTCCTCCCTTACCTTCTGCCTTCTCTTTGAGGTGCTGATGCTGGTCCAGCAGGCTGATGTTGGACTGGGGCCCCAGCGGGATGTCATCCTCGTCCCCTCGCTGCTCGCTCCCGCTGTCCCTCTGCTCCTCCTCCGACACCACCTTCCGCCGCATCTGCAGCAGCTTCTGCAGCTGGAAGGACGCGGACCGAGGCAGAGTGAGCGGCCTCGCGGCGGGAAGGGCGCTCGGAACCCTCCCGGGGCAGCCCCGTTACCCCATTACCATCTGCTGCTTGCGCTGCTTGACGGGCACGTAGGGCACGTAGTCGTCATCATCCTCTCCGGACAGGTCGGACGTGTCCGCCGGCTCCTCGCGCTGCCTCTGTGGGGGAACACGCGATGAGCAGAGCCCGGGGGGCACCGGGAGCGCAGAGTGGGTGCTACCGGAGGCCGGGCCCGCTCCCACCTTCCGCTCCGCCACGGCCTCCATGGCTCCTTCGCGGAAGATATCCCGGAAGTTACGTCATCACGCACAGCGCCATCACCTAGCAACGCGCAGAGCGCACCACTAGGCGGGCGCTGCGACTCGGCAAGACGGGTCCCCGCAGCGGCCAAACTTGCGCAGAATGAGTTCTGCATTCCCCTCTCTCCCGCCCTCCAACTTTCCCGGCTCGGCAGAAAGCAGCAGACACCGGGGTTTAAATAAAATAAAAAATTAAAAAGTTCTTTATTGGGTCCAGCACGGTCCTTCCCCGCGGCACGGGGAGCCGCGTGCCCGCGGAGAGGGGGACGGGACGGCCGGGATCACCCCGCGGGGAGGGGCAGGAGGATGGAGGGAGCCCCGGGGGTCCCCGCGGGGCAGGAGAGCACCGGGGCTCCCCGCGAACGGGGACCCCACCAAGGTGAGGCGGAGGGCACAGTGAGGAGAGGCGAGCGGCCGTGGGTGAGTGGGGATGGCCCCTCCACACCTCACTGGGCTGCGCTGGAAGTGGTTTTCTTCAGGGTGAAGTTGGTCCAGTTCACGGCCACCTTCTGCCGCGTCTGCTTGGCTGAGTCCAGGCAGAACCTAACAGGGAGAGGACAGCCCCGGTCAGCCCCCAGCCCACCGGGACCCCCAGCCAACTCTGTGACTCTAGCCCCAGTCAGCTCCCAGACCCTTCGCACCTCCAGCCCCAATGGCAGAGCTCAGCCCCGCAAGGTTCCCCCCCTCACCTTTTGAAATACTCCACTTCTCTGTCAGTCTCGTCCATCTCTGCCCCGTCCAGGTCCTTGGGCAGGAACACATCATCTGGGAAAGCAGAGCAGAGGGTCAGCCCAGCAGGACAGGGAGGGGCTGCCAGCTGGGCACGGGGTGAGGATGGTGGTGCAGAGAGGAGCTCCCAGCACTCACCGATCGAGGTATTGGATTTCTCCACCTTGTTTCGGCTCTTCCTGTTCTTGCCCTTGGGCTGGGGGGAGCCCCCCAAGGCAAGGTGGGTGGCCAGGGCAGGTGGCTGCTGCGGCGCCGGCTCCGGCAGTTCCGCTTTGCCCTCTCCCTTCCGGCCTTTCCACTCGCTGCTTCTCTCCTTCTCCACTCTGGCAGCGCTGCTGCAGCCCCAAGGCTGCCCCTTGCCGCCCTCCCCTGGCTCAGCACAGCCGCTCGCCCGCTGTGGCTCCGGGGCACTGGCCTTGGAAGGGTGCTTGGTTCCCAGCACCTGCCCCTTCACACCAGGGCTCTCCAGCCGGGCCTGGCTGCTGGGCACGGGCGTGCTGCCCTCCCCTTTCTTTGCCTGCCCGTTCTGCCGCTTGTTCTTCCGCTGCCGGCTCCCTGCAGGCAGCGACTCCGGCGGCTCCGGTCCCTTGGGCTGCGGTCCCTCCTTGGGCTCTGGGCTCAGCCCATTGCCGTCCGCAGCAGAGTCCGCAGCCTTGGACTGCACCCAGATCATGCGGGACAGGCTGGGCACGGCGCTCAGCCGTTTCACCACGCCGTTCTCAGCCGGCGGGGCTGGCGGGGGCTCCCCGGGCCCCTCGCCCCATCGGGGACCCAGCTCACCCCGCAGCAGCGTGTGGCTCTTGGCAGGGCCCAGGCTGAGCGGGGCCAGCGCCAGGTCTATGTCCTGCAGGTCAGAAGACCCGTTGAGGTTGGAGAGCAGGTTCTTCTGCTCCAGGACAGCTGCCTTCTTGGGGAAGTCATTGACATCCAGGTTGAGGTCGTAGACGCTGAAACTGGCCCGTATGGAGTCCTTGATAGTGTTCTTGATCTCCTGCAGCCGGCTGCTGAGGAAGCTGTTCACCCGCTCCAGCTCCAGCTCTGGCCACTCCAGCAGTTTCTCCTCGGCTGGCTCCCTGGCCTGGCTGGCTGCAGGGGCACGCTCTGCCCGCTTCTGGGCCTCCGCCTCCAGCTGGGCTTTCTCCTTCTCCTGCAACACAGGTGCCAAGAGGATCATTTAGGCTGGGCCTCAGCACCAAGGGTGCAGGACACGGAGCTTTGCTCCAGCTTTTCTTGACACCAAACCCAAGAGCACCTGCTCAGCACAGCCACGCCACATCTTCCACAGACACTAAACTTGTCACATGTCCCCCATGGGCATTGCAACAGCTGGTCACTGCACACCTCACACTGCTCCAGGCACCAGGCACCAGAAAGAGCCCTCACGGCACTGCCTCTCCCTACCAGAGATGCATGGTGTCAGAACGTAGCATGGAGCAGACTGGACAGTGCAGCCCAAATCACGCAGGAGGGCTGGGCCACCCTCTGCATGAACAGAGGCAGGGGGAGTCCTACATGGGATCAGGCACTGCTGCCACCTTGGATGAGAGTAACACAGAATTCAAGAATCCAAATGGATGCAAGGGAGAGAAGGGAAAGCCCTGCCAGCAGCACAGCCCTGCCCGGTCCTCCTGCAGCCCCAGTCCCTGCCCAACCTCACCTTCTTCTTCTGCTTGTGCCGTGCCCGCTTGGCTGCCTTGGCACTGTTCAAGGGCTTGGGCTCCGTGCTGTTGATGTAGTCCAGCAGCTCGTCCACATTGCGGTGGTCCACAGCAGGCTCCCCCGAGCTGCTGTTGTGCCCTAGTTTTTGTGGCAGCTCCTCTTTTCTCTTGGTGAGGCGAGAACGCAACTTCTCTCGGATCTCAGCGTAGTTGCGGCTCGTGGGAGCGGCTGGGGGCTGTGGAAGGCGACTGCTGTCAGCCAGGCACCAGCCAGCATGAGGAGCAGGCAGCCCTGGCTCCCCCAACAGCCCCCCCATGATCTTCCAGACACTCCCTCCCCTGCAGTCTCAGCAAGACAAGTCAGCACAGCCCTACTGAGCTCTTCCACTGTCAAGCCACAGGGCTTGGCCGGCTGCTTTGAGCCCTGGGGCTGGGCAGGCGGCTGCGAGTCGGGAGCAAGGGACCAGCAGGCTGATGAGCAGGGTAGAAGGGAAGTGGGGGATGTACATGCCTGCAGAAAACAGCTGTAGCCAGACCTGCCCACCTCTGCACTCTGGGCACAGTACACAAGTGATGTCTCCCCACACAGAGCAAGGACCAGGGGTAGCTGCAGACCAGCCCCTCACTCACCGCATTGTGGCCGAAGAACTCACAGTAGCAGCAGTCGCAGAACTTCCCGTCTTTCTGGTTGGTGGAGGAGGAGGTGCAGGAACTACGCTCTGAGCTGCTGTCCTCATCCTCCCCAAGTCCCTCGTCTGCCTCGCAGGGCTGTGGTGGGTGGCAGCTGGTACCGTTTGGGAATTTGTGCCCTTTGCAAGAGGGGTCCCTGAGGAGAAGGGGAGAAGGGCGAAAGGTGAGCAAGCGCCAGGGGATCTCAAAAATTGCCCCATGCTATGCAAGTAGCAACAGCTCTCCTGGGGAATCTTGTGCCCAAGCAGAAGGATTTGCAGGACAAACCCTCTCCCCTGCATGCTCGTCTTCTGGGGAGATCCCCAAGGAGCCCATGGCAGCAGCAATCTGTTGCTCCCAGCCCTCAGGGCCTCTGGCCAGCAGGAAGTTGGGGCAGCAGAGCCCCAGTGAGCCAGGCTCTGGGCTGGGAGCAGGGCAGGGTGCAGCACTCACTGGGGGTGGCAGGTAGCACAAGTGAGAAACACTGGGACTCTGCAGCTGCCAGACATCCCCACATGAGGCAGGCCCAGATCACAAGGGCACAGGCTAACCAGCTCAGAGACAGGGAGGCCAGGGCACAGCCCACAGCGTCAGTCCTCAAGATCCAGCTCAGGACCCGACTGGCTCTCCACAGAGAGAGCTTATTAGCAGAGTGCTCTCTTCCAGGGGATGGGCAGCCCAGACAGGACCAGAGGAACAGATGAGCAGGACAAGTCCACAGGCTTCATCTTCTCGAGGACCTCTGCTCAGGGCCACAGCTGGCAGACAGGTCTCACTGCCATAGGTCCTGTTGGCCAACAGCAGTTGATCAGGGTGTTCCTTTGGGTCTTTTAGCTGGAGGAGAAGCACAGCCTCTTCTGCACCACAGAACCAAAGGACAACCGCAGGAGGAACACGTGTTGGGAGAGAAAGAGCTTGACCTTTGGTCTGCAGCAGTGGAACTGGCCCACAAAGACAGCAGCCTCCTGCACCACCATGCCAGGGCAGTCGGTCCCTCCACAGGGAAAGTGCATCCATCGGCAGGGATGGGAGAAAAGGCACATGGCCCTGCAAAGAGAGGCTGGAAGCAGGCAGGGCTCCTCTACTCACCTGTTTGTGCTGGGCAGCTGGTGGGAAGCAGGAGGAGGGATGAGTGAAGTGCTGCAGTGCCCGTTGCAGGGATGAGCACAGCCTGACAGCAGTGGCGGCATCTTCAGCAGCGGCACGTTGGCAGGGGGCAAGTGAGGGCTCTTGCACGGCCCTGGGCTGTGGGAGGCCACGCTGGCCGGAGGGGACTCGGACACCGGCTTGGGGGCCGCTGCCTGCGCGCTGGGAGCAGGGAAGAGCACGGCCTGCGAGGAGGTGCCCAGCGGGATGTGCGGTGGGGAGCTGAAGGGCCCCGGATGGGGAGGTGTCTGCTTGGAGGGGATCAGCGCCGGTGGCTGGGAGGGGAGGCCGGTGGGACTGTTGGGAGGAGCAGTGAGGTCGGAGTGCTGATGATGCTCTGAGGAGTGGAAGGCCTCACCTGCGGAGAGGCAGGAGCAGAGACAGTAAGACACTGGCTGTGCTGTACAGAGCAAGGCCATGCTCAGAGCCACCCACCACCTTTGCACAAGCTGTTTCTCCCCCCTGACATCAGAGTGCTTGGGACAGAAGCCATCCCTGCTCACACAGGGCCTTGGGGTCAGTGTGCCTCTCCCACAGGGTCCAGCCCTACCCCATGGAGAACAGGGCAAGGGGAAAGGCTCTGGAGCAGCAGACTGGGAGGCTGTGGCTGCTGCTGTCCCTGAGCACGCACCTGGCGGGGTGGCCCTCCGGCACAAGCTTTTGAACTGCTTCGGCAGCGTCTTGCAGAAGTCGAGTGAGGTAGGCAGAGGCGAGCCCGGTGTGGCGTTGCTGGAGGTGGCAGAGGCCGTGTGGCTGTAGGGACAGGCCTTCAGCCCCGGTGCCATGGCCGACACCTGGCTGGCACACTCCGGAGACAGAGCAAGGCTGGGGAGCTTGTCGCCTGGAAGGAAAGCGGAGCTGGGGCTGAATCCCAGCACCATCTGCCTTCTTCAAAGGGGCCCAATATGCTGCTGGTACTGAGATTCAGAGGCCCAGCCTGCCCACCCTTGCCCACAGGGGAACCAGCTAAGCCAAGAACTGGGCAGAAAGCTCTGCTCAACCCCACAGCCGGTTTCAACTCACCTAGTGCAGCTGGGGGGGTCCCAAGGGGGCTGCCCTGTGCAGTCCCATTGGTGTGCTGCGAGTTCCAGAGGCCCGAGAGCTTGTGAGCAGACAAAAATGAGCTGGGGTCCCAGTCCCCTGAGTTCCCGTGGCACGAAGAGGAAGAAGACGAGGAAGAGGAGGAAGAGGAGTGTGAGCCACCCCCACAAGACTGCGACTTGCAGGATGTGTGGGATAACGAGACCTATCAAAGAAAACACAGAATGAAGTGGCTGAGGGGACACCCTAGGCCCCAGGGTGTCAGCACCAAGACTCCCTCCACCGCAGCAGGGGCTCAGTTTGTCTGAACCACTCCTGTCACCATCTTGGGAGTGACAAACACCCTCTCCATCCAACACCAATACAGCCTGGCTCACAGAGGCTGTGCCATGCCAAGGGCCACGTGCCTGTGCTGGTCCCACTCACACCAGGGCAGGGTTAAATAAAGCCAGGCAGGAGGCAGCTCCTCTACCTGAGCCCCACGCACAGGCAGGCACTTGCCCTGGCAGCCGCTGCCTCTCTCTGCGTCATGAAGGGAGCAGCCCTGGGGCTGGGGGACGCGGCACAACGCACAGCGGAGTGGGGCTGGCAGGAAAGCAGTGGCACTGTCAGCCTCGCCAGCCCAGCAGCTCCAAGCCATGGCAGGCTGCTGGATGAGCCTCAACAGCACCACACACTGCCCCAACAGGACCTGTCCCCGCTGGGCCAGAAGCAGCCCTGGGCAGGGACGTGAAGGCTGGGATGTCTGGGACACTCAGCTCAGAGTGAGGATGGGACCCACACACCCAGTCAGTGCCACAGGGTGGTCAGTGCCATATTCCTACAGCTACAGCCCTGTCTTCCAAACCCCAGCTCCATAACCGCGTACCGCCAGGGCCTGCTCCTGCACCGCCCGCCGCTCTTCCTCCTCCACGCTCTTCCGGCAGCTCTGGCAGATCCACAGTGGCATTTCTCCCAGGAGGTTCTGCACAAGTGTTGGCACGAAGTCTGGTGGCAGCCTCTCGCCCGGGGAAACCAGCCCATTGTGGGACGGCCCTCCCCAGTCCTTGCGCTCCCGGTGACAGAGCAGGCAGCACGTCTGCACGGACTGGTTGGCGGTGGGCAGCACCTGAGGAAGGACACACAAACTGTGAGTCACCCAGGTGTGATCCGGCACAGATGTGGGGCAGATGAGACAGTGAAGGAGACCTCATGATGCTGTCACCAAACCAAGGAAATTCTTGTAGTCTACATGTGGCATTGAACCTTCTCCCACTGGAGCAGACCAGCCTCAGGCTGACCAGCTGCTGCCAACCTGCCATGTGCCAGCTGGGAGCGTTTGGGCTTCTGGGAAGATCACAGCATGCCAAAGAGCCAGCCTTGCCACCAAGTGAAGCTGGGAAGTCATCAGGAACTCCCACCATCACCTCTAGTACAGTGAAACTGAGGGTACTAGCATGGCAAAGCAAGACCCACAGAAATCCCACACAGGAATGTGCGGGATTGAATGAAAGGTGGGTCTGGCAGCCTCAGCTCTTCCTCCTCACCCATCAAAGATGCCCCCACTGTGTCACCCAAGAGCCCCAAGCCCTCTCTCCAGCCTCTTTGTTCTGCACAGACAGCTGTGCCGATGCACCAGGGTGGGGTGCAGCCCCCCGTGCTGCTTGACGCTCTCCCCGAACAGGCACAGCCAGGCTGGGGCTTCCCTGCAGGAGCTGGACTGCATCCCTCGGGCTGGTTGGAGCCCTGACAGCCGTGACAAGCCCGGCGTGGCGCGGGCAAGGGGGCCCCCATTGTCTGCCGGCGCAGCGGGGCCCTGCCACAATGAGCCGTGCATTGAACTGCTGCTGCCAAACAGATGGCGTCTGCAGGCTCAAGGTGAAGCAAAGGTCAGAGGCCAAGGAGAACAGAGTCGGGGCACAGCCCCCTGCCCACCCACGGCGAGGGGGGAGCAACCAGGCCACCCCGTGTCCCAGCTGACACGGCCATCAAGGCGGGTGACACCACGGCTGGTGACACCACGGCTGTCCCCAATCCACCCAGCACATCCATAGCCGGCGCCCACCCCCGCCTCCCTGCCCACAGCCCGGAGCAGGTGGCGGCAGCCAGGTGTGTCCAGCAGCGAGAAGCGCGCTGAATGAGGATGCTGGAGCCACCTGCCATCGCGCAGCGGCAGGGCAGCGGCAGGGCTGTGGCAGGGCTGTGGCAGGGCTGGGCCCTCCCGCGGAGCGCTGTGGGAACGCTCCGAGCCCCATCCGCAGGGATGCTCCGAGTCGGGGGTCGGGGCGGGGATGGGGCAGGGCCCGGGGGTGATGGGGTGCAAGGGGCAGGGCCGTGTCCCGCCCAGGCTGAACCCCCCTCAGAGCCAGCCCCGCGCTCGCCGCAGCGCTACCCCGGTACCTGCGCGCTGCCTCTGCCCGACTCCCCGCCGCTGCCCGCCGCCGCCGCCACCTCAGGCGGGGCGGGCGGTTCCGGTGGTGGTGGCGGCGGGGGAGGCCCGACGTCGGGACCCACCACCCTGTCACGGCGAGGCCCGGAGCCACCTGCCGCCGTTGCCGCCGCCGTTGCCGCCGTTGCCGCCTTGTTCCGCCGGCGAGTCATGGCGAGCCCGCCGCAGCCAGGACAACAGCCAATATGGCGGCGCGGCCCGTCCGGCCCCTGCCCGCGGGAAGGAGGGAGGGAGGGAGGGGGGAAACGCTCGGGGAGGTGAAGCCGCCGCCGCCATCTTGCGAAAGGGCAGCGCTGCGCCCCCTGGCAGACAGGGGGAGCGGCGGCAGCGCCGCGAGTTCGAATCCGGCCCGCTCCCCGCGGCTCCTAAAGGCGCCGGTGCCTCAGTCGTGATCGAGGCTGCATAGCGATCGTACCCCCAGATGGATCATCAGAGTGCAACTCCTTGGGTTCAAACTGAAAGAGAGCTGGATTAGATTAGATATTAGGAAAAAAGTCTTCCCTGTGAGGAAGCTGTGGCTGCCCCGTCCCTGGAGATGTTTAAAGCAAAGTTTGGAGCAACCTGGTCTAGTGGAAGGTGTCCCTGTGCATGGCAGAGGGATAGAACGAGATGATCTTTAAGGTCACTTCCAAACTATTCTGTGATTCCTGGCCCTGCACAGGACAACCCCAAGAATTTCACCCTGTGCCTGAGAGCAATGTCCAAATGCTCCTGGAGTTCTGGCAGGCTTGGGGCCATGACCACTTCCCTGGGGACTTGTTCAGTGCCCGACCACTCTCTGGGTGAAGAGCCTTTTCCTAATATCCAGCCTAAACTTTCCCTGACACAGCTCCAGCCATTCCCTCGGGTCCTGTTACTACCACAGAGAGCAGAGATTGGAGCTGTCCCCGGCTGCCCCTCCTGAGGAAGCTGTAGCCCATAATGAGGTCATTCCTCAGTCTCTTCTCCAGACTGAACAGACCAAGGGACTTCAGCAGCTTTATATGTGACTTCCCCTCTAGACTCTTTGCAGCCTCCATTGGATACTCTAATAGCTTTATGTCCTTTTATTGTGGTACCCAGATCTATGGGAACCTGTGGGACAAGCAGGGTTCCAGTCTCGCTGTGTGCACAGGGATCCCCATCCATGGAAATCAGGATATGGCTGAAAACAGAACCGGAGTCTGTGGGGTACAGAGGGAGCCCCAAAACCGGGGCCAGTCCCACAGCGTCCAGTGCAGCCTGGGCACTGCCATGACTCAGGGACTTTCTGAAGCCGAGGACAGGCTGCCGCCGTGTTTGTTCAACCATCCTCCACGGATTTTTTCCCCATGAATCCACCTCATTAGGCTTTCAGCCACCTGCATTATCTGCACCCACATCCTGTGGCCAGGAGTGCCAGGTTTGGAGCAAACACGTCCTTTGGCACAGCCGGGGCGGTTTGCCGTGCCCAACACCCCGAGTACCCCCCGGGACCTCTTCTTGGCCACTTGGTTCCTCTTTGTTCCATCGAAGGGCCACTTTATCCCCTTCCCACTGCATCGCCCCACTCCGCACCCATGCGCTGCACAGTAAAGATGCCTGCGGGTGCTTCTCCTGGTGTTCCCCATCACTCCGGGAATGCTCGGGGGGCTGTGGGAAGCGCTGGGGTGCCCCTGTCCCCGGAAAGTTGGACTGCGGGGAGAGAGGAACCCGGGGAGGATAGCCGGGGATGCAGTCGGGAATTTGAGACAGGAACCGAGACCGGGAAGGAAAGCCGGCGGTGAAACCTGTCCCGCCCCACGGCAGACGCACCCTCACCCTTCCCATCACAGAGAACCGGTCCGTCGAGGAGCAGACGGGTCGTCCCGGTGCCGGGACTGGGCGGACGCCGCTCCGATCCGCCCCGCGGGCGGTGCCCGGTGCCGACCCGCCCCGTCGGCGAGCGGCGGGCGCGGGGAGCCGGGCGGCGGCAGAGCTGCGGGACGCGCCATGCTGCCCGCTGCCCTCCGCCGATGGCTCCGCCGACCCAAGGTGAGACCTGGGGGATCGCACCGGGACCGCCCTCCCTGCGCCCGCCACCGGAGGAGCCCCCGGACGACCCCGTCGGGGCGATCCAGGGGCGCCGGCCAGCCCAGCTCGGGCGCAGCGGGGGCGGCGGGGGTCGCTCGTGGTGGAGCGGGAGGAGGAAGCGGGGGGGACTCTGGGAGACCTTTCCCGGTGTTTACAGCCACGCACGGATCGGTGCCAAAGCTGCCGGGATGCGGCTGAGCTTGTTCATCCTGCTCTGCCCCGAGGAAACTGAGGCACGGGTGGGTGGGGAGGGCGGCGCTCTCCGGGAGGAGCCAGAGCTGCCGTGGGAGGTCCCACGTACCTGCCCGAATAGGTGTTTGTGGATCCGTGAGGTCCGATCCCTCCGCGACTGTGGGAATGGGAGATTTGGGATCCCGCTGAAGCAGCACATGGAGATGCGGGCTGCCCCCACCATCACCCCTCTGCCCTTCCCGCAGCGCTCCGACCCACGCCTGCTCTCCCAGTTCTTCTTTGCCGACGAGAGGGTGACACGGGTGGTGGCCGAGATCAACGGGCTGGATGCCGAACTGGATCCGCAGCAGTACCTGGTGCTCCTCAACCAGCTCCACCTCAGCCAGGTACGGGGGCAGCCCGGATCCCGGTGTGACTCCGTCCCCCCGGGAAGCCGTGGGTGACACCCTTGCCTTCCCCAGGCTCACCTGCTGGCCGTCCTGGAGCGGATCATGGAGGAATGCATCCCCACGCAGCGGCACAGCCGTGACTACCTGGTCAAGTTCCCCGAGGAGCTCTTGGTGGATAACTTAGGAAACCACATGCTGTTTGCTGCCGAGGTGAGCCTGGGGCACCCCACCATGAGCTGACCCTGGGGTTAGGCATTGCTGCTGGCTGCTGACAGTCCCTATCCCTGCAGTGTCTCCTGGCTGGGACCTTCCTGGAGATGGAGGAATCAGATGGGGCACAGCTGCGGCCCCAGGCCAGGAATCTGCTGTGCAGCCTGGAGCTGGTCCGGACAGTGCTGAGGGAGCAAAGCCTGAGCCAACCCAACTCCTACCCAGAACCTGTCCGGGCTGTGCTCATCCAATTTGACCGGCTATTTGCAGAGTTTGAGCTGAGGTAAGGGGCAGAGTTAGGGTGCTGGGGTCCTGGGCTGTGCCAGGACAGTAGGAGCCTCACAGTCTCCCCATCTCTCCAGCTATGTGTCCTCACTGGTGGCAGTGAAGTCTCCTGATGAGATCTACAGGCAGCAGGAGATCATCGTGCTCTTCTGTGAGACAGTGGAGAGGTGAGTGAGGGGCACTGTGTGTCAGGTGAGGGCTGCAGGGACTCCAGCCCCAAGGACAGGCAGCATCCCTAGGCTCAGATCCTCTGTAAAGGTGTTTGTGTGTCCCTAGAGCCCTGCACCTGGGCTACCTGACCCAGGAGATGATTGATGGCTATGAACCACTGCTGATGTTCACCATCCCTCGCCTGGCCATTATCAGGTGGGTGCAGCCCCTGGAGAAGGGGGTATGTTCCCTGCCCTGTACCAACCTCTTCTCCCTATGGGGAGTTGGGGTCCCAGGCAACCCTCAGCATGAATTTGGCTCTGTCCCCTCACAGCGGTCTTCTCATCTACCCTGAGGGTCCCCTCAGCCTGGAGCGGAGCCCTGAGGAGATGTCCCGGGTCTTCAGCCCCTTCTACAACCTCCTCAAGAAGATCAGGTGTGCAGTGGGGGACGATGGGTGGGGCTGTGGGGCAGCAGTGGGGCTGTGACATGGGGCTGATGCTGACCCCTCACGGCAGGGACCTGTTGTGGGTGCTGTCAGCAGAGGAGCTCTGCCTGCTGGAGAGGAGCCTGTGCACAGCCGAGCCAGAGGATCCCTGCAGTCCAGACACCTCCCCAGCTTGGGGGGCAGCTGTGCCCAGCGTTGACCCCCCTGCTCCATTCAACCTTCTGGAGGTCCCTAATGCCACCCAACCACCTCCCACCTGCACAACGCGACTGGGACCCCCCAGTGCAGTGGATGACCTGAGCACCGATTGGCAGCGGGGCTGTGCGGTGGGCAGGGAACAGGGCCAGGATGGGAAATCCCTATCCAGTGGGACAGGGATATCTCATACCATTGCTGGTGTAATGGTCACCTCCCCTCTGCACAGCCCCCAGCCCCTTGGGAGCGGCCCAGGGATGGGGATCAATGCCACCCCAGGTGCCCGCTGCTTGGAGCTGCGCTCCCGCTACAGCAGCACCAAGGACATGCTGCACACCCTCTTCGTCTGCATCTCGGGTGAGTGACCCCCAAGCCAACCTCCCTGCACCCTGATCCCCCCAGCACCCTGACCCCCTGCCCTCCTGGTGCAGGGGTGGCTGATCAGCTCCAGACCAACTTTGCCAGTGACATGAGAAGCATCTTGAAAACAGTCTTCAAGATCGTGTGCTCAAAGGCGGAGCCCTCAGATGAGCAGAGTGACAGCAGTGAGTAATCCCCAGGGACATGTGGGACTGCTCCTCTCTGCCCTGCCCATCGCCCATCCCTGGTGAGACAAGGCCACAGCCCCAGGCTTGGGAAAAACAAGTGGCCATAGTGCCCGCCCAGCTCCAGCTTGGCTGGACCACAACCCTTGTCCCCGCAGAAGAGAAAGATGGTGACTCCTGTGTGACACGTGCTCCTGGTGTGGCTGACTGCCCACTGTGCTCCAGCCCTGCAGAGGCTGCCGGGCTCCGGAGGGCAGGTAAGGGGCTGCCCAGGTGCCGTGGCTCTGGGGCAGGGTGTGAGGCTGGGGCTGATCGTGTCCCATCCTGCCTTAGGGGGTCTGGCTGTGAAGAGAGCCAGGCTGAGGGGCTTTCACCAATGTGTTTTGCCCAGCAGGTGCCCGCCACCTGCCCGAGTGGGTGCCGGACAGCACATGCAGCCAGTGCTCTGCCTGCCGCTCGCCCTTCACCCTGCTACGCCGCCGGCACCACTGCCGCAGCTGTGGGAAGGTAGGATGGGGTTGGGTTGGGGCATGTGGGGTTCCCTGAGGGACCCAGCTCTGCTCAGCCCCTCTCTGGCCTCCCGGCAGATCTTCTGTGCCCGCTGCTCACCGAACACTGCAGTGCTGCCCCAGTATGGCCAGACCAAACCCGTGCGTGTGTGCACCCACTGCTACACCACACACCTTCCGCCCGCATCCCGCTGTGCCCGGAGCCAGTGAGAGCCCCTCTGCCAGATCTGCATCACTGGAGGATGGGTGCCCAGGGCCGCTCTGGGGCTGCCGGGCAGCTCCTCGGCCCCATGACTGTCCTCAGAGCTTGGTGGGCATGGCGGCAGGACCCCCCCACATGGTGTTAGGCTTTCCCCCGATGCACAGGGGCAGGACCCCACAGACGGTGGCAGCCTATACGGAGTGATGGCAGGACCGCCTCTCCTGGTGCACCGTGGCCTGCTCTGCTTTCGGTGAGCCGCCTGCTGCTGCCGTGCACCTGCCCCCCGGCTGGAAATGTGCTTCGTGGTGGTTTTTCTTCAGGTGAACTTTGGCTGCTGTTGGGACCGGGGCAGAGTCTCCCCCCGGGGCTTGGCCTGAGAAGGTGCAAACAGCCCTCACATGACAGCGGGTGCCCCGGGGCCGCCCGTGCCGTGCCCGGGAGATGGGGCCCTTCCCCGATAGGGAACGTGCTCCCCTTCCTTCCCTATCGCCTCCACCCGATGGATTTTAATAAAAGAGATGAACTCGTCTGTGTGGGCCGCGGTGATTCCCGTGGAGCTGGCGGGCGCGGCCGGTCTGGGGACACCCGTGGACTGGGTGGGGCGGGGGCTGGGGGCAGCAGGGCGTGCGCGCTCCCGCCCGGTTCCCATGGGCGGACACGGGCGATCCGCGCGTCACCGGGCGCGCGCGTGGGCGGACACGGGAGCGGGCGCACCTTTCCCGGGGGCGTGGCCTCGGGACGACAATTGCGAACCCCGGGCAGGGGGCGTGGCCCGAGCCGTGTCCTCCCGCCGATTCAAATTTTAAGCACGCGCTTTCCCGCCTGAATTTGTTTGCCCGCCGAGGTGACGTCAGCGGCGCGGGGCGCCCCGCAGCCAATGAGCGCGCGTCTCGCGGATCCCCACTCCAGCCCCCCTCTCCCGCCATGGAGCCCGCGGCCACCAGCATCCAGGTGCTGCTCCAGGCGGCCGAGTTCCTGGAGCACCGTGAGCACCGGCACCCGCTCGGCCTGGCCGAGGCCGAGCACGGCTACGCCGCGCTCTGCCCTCCGCCGTCGCGCCGGGCCGTGGGCAGCGTCAGGTGAGCGGTGGGCGAGTGGCTGGGCGGGTGGACGGTGGCGGTGGCGGTGCTGATCGCCTGGGTCTCTTCCGCAGGTCGGTGCACAACGAGCTGGAGAAGCACAGGTACGGGGGCGTGGGGGGAGAGCGGGGGGGCAGGGGGTGGCGGAGCCCGAGCCTGTCCGTGGCTGACACCCCCGTGTCGTTCCCCCCCTGCCCGGGCGCAGGAGAGCCCAGCTCCGGTGCTGCCTGGAGCGGCTGAAGCAGCAGGTACCGGTGGGCGCGGGGCCGTCCCGTTCTACCACGCTGAGCCTCCTGCACCGTGCCCGGCTTCACATCCAGGTGAGGGGGGTGGTGGCTCCGGCATCCTCGGGAGGTGCCCCCAACATCCCGCCCAGCTCACGTCCTGCTCACGGCTCACCGGGTCCCCAGAGGCTGGAGGAGCAAGAACTGAGGGCACGAAGGGCCAAGGACCGGCTGCGGGACCGGCAGCGGAGCCTACAGCGGCGGCTGGAATTGCTGCTCTTGCCCACTGATGGGGAACGGGCACGGGCCGACAGCCTGGACTCGTCCCAGCTCTCAGAGCCCTCCGAGGAAGGTAAGAAAGGGGAAAGAACGAGAGTGGGCAGGGAGAGGAAGAAGCCAAGGGCCTGACCTGCCCTGCCCCGTTGCCCAGAGGATGCCGAGGTAGAGGTGGATGGTGTGATGTTCAGCGAGGACCTGCTGGCCAGCTTTGGCACCGGGAGGGACCACAGTTACTCCAGCCCCCACAGCCCTGCATCCTGACAGCGCCCACTGCCTTCTCTGCACTGCCCACCTGCTTTCTTCCTGCTGGAAACCCGGCCTCGGCCAGCCTCATCACAGCTGCCAGGGTAAGGGGCCACAGGTGGGGGCAAGAGTCCGGCTTTACCCCCCACAGCTGGGTGGCACTGGCTGTGGCACTGGGTGCATGGGGCTTGCACTGCACTGTGGCAGCTGCTGTGCACCACAAGGCACTGGAAGAGGTGCTGGAAGAAGGCCCAGCTGTCACCAAGGACACCCTCCTGCCTCCCCCTGTGCACCCCAGGCAGTTTGGGAGCTCTCTGGTGCGGGTATGGGGTGGTGCTGCCCACTGCAGACACGACTACAGGAAGGGTCTCCTGCCCCTGGAGTCCCAGGAAGGGGAAACGAGCGCATTAAGTGACCTGTCTTTATGCTCCTGCAGCCACCCTGCTCTCTTGTACAGACCCAACACTTTATAGTAAAGGCACTTGGTAAAACCCTGGCCTGTGTCTTCTCTACAGAGTGCTGGACCCCCAGAGCGGAGAGCAGCGCTGGGCTCAGCTCTAGCCAGGCCAGTCTCAGCCAAATCAGAGGTGGGAGTAGATTCTTTAATGATAATTACATCTCAGAAAGGGTCAAACAGCAGCTGATTGTCAGACTTACACAGTTTCTTTAAAAATATAAAATCTAAGGAGTCTCCTATCTGTCCTGGTGCAGCTGGCCCCTCACACATACTGCTTCTTCTTGGTGGCTGCCTTGCTCGCCAGGTCCTTGGCTTTCTCCGTAGCAGCCAGAGCTGTTTCCTTGGCTTTCTCGGTCGCTTCCTTGGCTGTCTCCACCAGTGTTTTGGATGGAGCTTCTCCTACAACATGGAAGCCATTAACCCCACAGGAGTGCCGGCTAGACCAGCCCTGCCACCGAGGCACTTCCCCACACAGGGAGGAAGATGAGCCCAGCGTTCCTGACCCCAGCACGTCAGGGCACGTCAAGGCAGGTCGCAAAGGGGAACCACAGGCACGTGGCTGTTGCCATGTTCCATCCCCTCCTGCCTGCGCTCCACCCTTGCCCGGCCCTGCAATCACTGCTGGCCTGCTCCACTCGGGAAGAGCGGGCTGTGCCAAGATACAGGGCAAAGGCAAGGGGTGAGGATTTCACAGTCAGATTAGTTCAAACCACAACCTGCCCGTGGACTGGAGTGTTCCCAGTGTGACCTCTAACTCCAAGAGACCCGTCCCGGTCAGCCCCAGCCTGCCCTTGGTGCCCACCTTGCATTCTTGCTAGCACGTATTCAAATCCCTTAGTGCTCTTGGTCACGTTGCTTTTGAACCTGGCCAAACCAAACTCCTGCAAGGGAAAAATCAATGAAGGTGTGAGCCCTGTCACACACAGCCCCTGGGGCTTTGTCCCAGCTTGAAAAGTCACAGTGACTTTCACAGTGATGCTTCTGGATGCCTTAAGAGCTCATAAGGATGGGGGTGGGGGGGAGAATGAAGGGAAAAACCAGCAGAAGGAAAGGGCAGAGCAGGAATGAGCAGCGGCTTTACTGCTTGAGCTCACCTGGATGGCCCGCGAGAAGCCAAACAGGCTGGAAGATACCCAGGCTTCCCGCTTGACCTCGGTCCAGTTGCTGTTCTCAGGGTTCACCCGGTACTCGCAGCGCTCCTCCACCACCTGCACGAGGCACAGCCCAGCCGTGGGCACTGCTGGGTCCCCTCCAGCCCCCACACACCCGCCCAGCAGCAGCACCTACCATGAGACGAGCGTGGTTGATGTTCCAGGTGAATGTGGTCATGGTTCGGTTCTTGGGGTCCACGATAGAGTCCTCCAGGATGTAGACGGAGTGGGCGACATTGGCTGGGAAGAAGCGCTCTGCCCAGCGCGGCATCCGGTTGGTCTTGGTCAGGAGCCGCCGAGAGAGCAGCTTGTGGTCCGGCGTCACCTCCCGGTGCACGATGTCTTCGGTCAGGACATGTTTGCTAAAACGGGGGAGAAAACATCAAGCCCTGCTCCTCGCCAACTCTCACCCGGGGCCGGGAATCGTCAGGAACTGAAGGATGAAGGCGAGGGAGGAACCAGCTGCCCACTGGACACCCATCCCCGGAGGCTGGAGCCCGCGGGACCCCGGGGACAGGGCTGGGCTGAGGACGGGGTGGGTGGCACCAATCCCGGTGGGACCCGGCCGGCGGAAGGGGGCGGGGGGGCGGGGAGGGCCCCGGCGCACCTGTAGGGGTTGGGGTAGCGCTGCCAGAAGGCGGCGAACACCTGGTCCCAGGGCCCCTTGAGGACGCCCAGGCTGGCGCAGTATTTTCCCATGGGGCCGCCGCTCAGGCCCGCGCCTGCTGGGCGGCCGCCATGCGGCCCGCGCGCCCCGCCCCGCCGCGCGCTTCCGCCGCGCGCTGCGCACTTCCGGCCGCACCCCGCCCGCTTCCGGGCCCGCCCCGCTCGGTTCCGGCCCCGCCCCGCCCGGTGCGGCCCCGCCCCGCGGCGGCGGCGGCGCCAGGATGAGCGGGAGGCGGGTGGACGCCAAGGTGGTGCTGCTGGGGCAGGAGGGGGTGGGCAAGAGCAGCCTCGTGGAGCGCTGCGCCCACGGCCGCTTCCGCGCCGGGCCCTACCAGAACGTGAGTGACACCGGCACCTCGCGGCCCCGCGCTGCTGCAGCGCGTCCCCGGGATGGCGCACCCCGTGTCTCCCTCGCCTCCCCGGGATGAGCCCCTCGCGTTTCAGACCCGCATCCTGCCCGCTGCCACCCCGTTTCCGCGCCGTGTCCCCGGGGCGCTGCCACCCACGTCCGTGGGACGGCGTCCGCTCGTGTTGTCCTCCCCCTGTCCGGGCTGGGACCCACCGCGTCCCTCCCGCGCCCGAGGGTCGCTCCCCTCGTTTCCTCACCCTCCTTCCGCACGCCCCGGGCTGAATTCCCCCGTGTCCCTGCGCCGGTTTCCACCGTGTTCCCAGGCCAGATGCCCCCGCATCCCCGGGCCGGTTCCCACCGCTCCTCTTATTTCGCTTCCAGACGATCGGAGCCGCTTTCGTGGCCAAGGTGATGAGCGTGGGGGACCAGACAGTGACCCTGGGCATCTGGGTAAGTGCAGGGGCGAGGGCTCTGCCAGCCCCCCGCTGACATCCCTGGCCACCCCCTGGGACCCCTGAGCCCCTCGGAGTCCTGTCACCTGCCGAGCGCTTCCCTGTCGCCCCCAGGACACGGCGGGCTCGGAGCGCTATGAGGCCATGAGCCGCATCTACTACCGGGGAGCCCGGGCTGCCGTCGTCTGCTACGGTAAGGGCACGGAGAATGGGAAAGGGAAGGTGCTGGCAGCTGCAAAGGTCCCAGGGTGGTGGTGGTGGTGACACCAGTGTGTTGGGCACTGAGGAGCAGTGTCAGCAGACCCCGATTCCTCTCCCCAGATCTCACTGACAGTGGCAGTTTCCAGCGAGCCAAGTTCTGGGTGAATGAGCTGCAGAACTGTGAGGAGGTACAGGGGGGCCAGGGGGCTGTGAAGCCTCACCACGGGACAAGGGGTGCTGGTGGTGGGGACATGAGCACACCCCTCCCAACCCTTTTCCTGCTGCAGGGCTGCCGGATCTACCTGTGTGGCACCAAGAGTGACCTGCTGGAGGAGGACAGGAGGAAGCGGGGGGTTGACTTCCATGATGTGCAGGACTATGCTGATGGTATGGCCGCTGCTGGCCCTTCCCGGGCTCATGAGCATTGAGTGGGTGGGGAGTGAGGGAGGATTGAGCTGCTGTGTCCACACGAGGAGCTCTGCCCTTGGTGTGTGCCCACAGCAGATTCAATGGCACCAGGGCTCCCTGTATGGGACCTTCCTGGGCACAGCATGTCCCAGCATGGGCAGGCACGTGGCCAGCTGGGCCAAGGGGCTGGGAGCCCTGCCCTGGGTCCCTGCCAGCCTGCTGTCAGCAGCTGTGCCCAAGGGGTGACTCTGGGGGCAGACAAGCCAGTGGAGCCTTATCTGCTGCACCTGCAGCAAGTGCCAACCTGGGCTCTCATTTCAGAGATCAAAGCAGACCTCTTTGAGACCTCCAGTAAAACAGGCCAGAGCGTGGGTGAGTAGCTCCTCACTGGGGCTGTTCTGGCTGAGCAGGGCTGGGGGCTCTTCCTGGCAGCTGGGCACCCACACCTGCCATGCCTCCTCTCCCCCCAGACGAGCTGTTCCAAAAGGTGGCTGAGGACTATGTCAACTTCTCTGCCTTCCAGGTGATGACAGGTGAGTAGGCAGGACCTGTCCCTCCCCAGGCACCCTTTCCTGTGCCTCTAGGGAGGGTGCAGAGCATGAGCTTTGGGGGTCTGGCAGGGCTACCCTTGGGGCTGCTGCGGTTCCGTGCCAGGGATTGTCTCGTGGAGTTTGAGTTCCATCACAGCATCCTCATGCAGCACATCCACCCAGCTGGGCCATGGTGGCCTTTGGCAGCCAGGAGCCTTGCTGGGCTGCAGGACAGGCTCAGCTCTGCACCAGCCCTGCCCAGGCATGTTCAGCCTGGCTGTGCCTCCCGCCCTGGGCCGTGCCATGGCTGTAAGCTGTGCCATGACCCTGAACCTCTCCACTTCTCCATGGGGCACCAAACCCTCCCCAGGGGACCTGCTGGGGCCCACAGCTGGGACCAGCAGCTTTGGTGGCGTGGACGTGCCAGCAGCCTGCCGCTCCTGCTCTCTTCCAGAGGACAAGGGTGTCAACCTGGGCCAGAGGAACAGTCCCTACTTCTACAGCTGCTGCCACCACTGAGCCCCTGTGCCAAAAGGGAATCGCTGCTGCCGGATGGGCAGCTGGCACGTGCTGGACTGCTCCGGTTTTTTACCTGCTGTGTTTTAGCTGTTTGTGCCTGGCTGCAGCACAGCCTACGGACTGCTCTCCTGGCACACAGAGCGGCACAGGGCTGCCGTGCACTGCCGGGAATCATGGACTGTCACCCTGGGGACCCCCCTCCCTGCCACCTGTGGTGTTTGTGGGAGCTGTGGTGGCCCAGCGGTGGCCAGTAACTTATTCTCTCAGAGATGCTCGATTCTTTGCAGATTTATTTAAGCGTCTTCTCTCGAGGTGTACAATGTAAATAAAACGCGTTGTGGTCTGAGCCGTACCCCTACACACGAGGCTGTCAGGGCTCTCCTTCCCTGCCTCCCCCCACTCAGCAAGACAAACCACAAGAGGACATCGAGAGTAAAGTTAAACTTTACTTTACAGTAATTTTTCTTCTATATACAAAGAATTACAGTACATGTTCTGGGAGCACCTGGGCAGGGCAACCCTCTTTTCATTATAAGTTTCACATACACAGCCAACAGTCTAAGGGGAGCAAAATGAAAGTAATCAATGGTCCAAGACTCTCCCCTCTCCCTCTTCTAAAAATAATATACATGCTGGAAATATGTAGTTTTCTCTCACCTGCTCTGGCATTCCTCCTTAAAACTGACAGACGACTCCTGGCCAGGGCTGAGCACCCCCTTGTCCCCCCTGCAGTGCTCCAGCTCCGGCCCCTGCCTTGGCTGGGATCTTTGATTCCTGGTGTGTTTTCCCTCTGCCTGAGCCTGCAGAATGGGAGCCTGTGAGGGACCCCCATTCGCTGCCACTGCGGGCAGCAGACCTCAGAGGGGAAGGAAGGCAGCGTGGGGCTGCTCACACCAAGTTTCTGTTCCTCCCACAAGCAAACTTCTCACTCACGACTCCAGAACAACTTACCCTGCTGCCACGAGTGGCTCCCCATGTCCCCGGGCAGTGAGAAAGGGGCAGTGGGCAGCCACCCTCCCCAGGGCCCTCGGCTCGCTGGCAGCCAGGACCCCAGCTAGGAGCACACAGTGCTGGAGGGTGGCAGGGGACATTAAAAGCGAGGCACGGTGCCCAACACGGTGTCTTGGGGACGAGCAGGCTGGTGGGGCAGTGCTCTGCACCAAGGGAGAGCCACTCCCTGCTGCTCCCGATGCTGCCAACACATCTCACCTCCCACCCACGCCAGCCGGGGCCACCCTCAGCTCCAGCCACGCTCCACCTTGAGCCTCCCAGTGCTTGCTGCTTTTCCTTTTAACAAGTTCCCAGTGTGTAAAAAAATACACAAAACCCAGTTCTTTGAAGTCAACAACTCGGAAACATCAGAAAAAGAAACAAAAACTGAAACCAGCTCAGTACCAAACAGACACAAAGAACATGCAGTAGCAGATGCCTGCTTGCTTCACGTGGCTCCATGGGCTCCCCATGGGGCTCAGTGACACACTGGTTTGAGTCTCAAAACCACCATAAACTGAAGGAACCGAGTCACTCCTTGTCCTGTTTCAGTCACACGTGCTGAAGCCCGGCCCCAGCTCCAGGGGGATGGGATCAGCTGGCCAAGAAGCCCCAGCCCGTGGGCCAGGAGCCGTGAGTCCAGCCCTACTGTGCTAAGCTGCCAACGGTTTACAATAGCACCACAATAGCCCAAGGGCTTTGCCAAGGGCAAACTTGATTAAAACTTTACCTTGAAATAGGCCATAGTGACACCCATTTCTCAGATTTCCCTAGGAGGTAGATTCAGTGCTGTAGGGACTGTCCATCACTGCTGCTCCTCCAGCCCAAGCTCACACAATCTGTCCTGTCCCCACCCCCGGCACCAAACTTTGCTTACATCACTTCTGTAGGACCCGGAGCAGGAATCTTGTATTCCCCCATCTCCCGCTAAGCAAGGGCACTGCCATCCCACAGCTGAGACTCCTGCTGAAGCCAGGTGTGTGGCAGAGCAGTCCCCAAGCTCCAGTGTCCCGTGTCCCAGGCCCTGGGAGCCCCAAGCACCCATCAGCCCAGCTGTGCTGCTGCAAGAGGAGCAGCCTCGGCTGCAAATGCTGCTACCAGCGTTATCACTATCACAGGAGGGTGGGTAATTAGCGCGGGCAAAGCCTGGGAGATCAAACACAGCATCCCCCCATACTTTCAGAGTAGCTGCACAATTTGCCACTTTGCTTTAACACTCACTGGCTAGCAAAGGCCGAAAGCCTCATCAGTAATTTAGGGCAAAGCACTTTACAAGCAGGTTACAATTATGGTTATTCCAAACATCAAGCAAAATCAGAAGTTAAGGCTGAAATTAAAAATAAACAGAAGGTGTTGAAGGTCTGAGGTTTCTCAAACTCCCCCTGCCGTCACAACACTGGCTGTGGTATCCCGACAGGAGCTGGGCACACCCACAGCACGCTCAGGGCTAACACAGCCAAGAGCATCAAGGTCAGGGCTGCTTTTTCTTTTTTTTTTCTGTGAAACTTAGCTGAAGCTTTTATAGCAAATGCACCGTCTCACCTTAGTTCTTTAATGTCCTTTACATTCAACAATCTCTCTTATCTCCCGAATTTTAACACCAGCCACACCTTCAGAGCCTCTGCCTGCAGGGGTTTAACCCTGAATTAACTCGTGCTCCCATGGTACCACCCAGATGCTTTGTGTATTGAAGTGACTCTGGTTCCGGGTGAGCTTTTTTTTTTGTTAAATAGGAAAAGTTTAACTGGAGAATAGCAATAAAGCAAGCTATCATGAGCTAATTTGCATCTGGAGACGTGCAGTAGGTGAGGTGATTATTCCTTACAGTGACAATTCTCCTGCTAGATTCACCAGAGCCCTGGCTGACAGTGGGCACCGGGGAAGATGGGACAAGTGGCCCAGGACAGTGGCCCGTGCCTGCTCCCCTCCTGCCCACACATCCCACAGGTCCTGTGGTGGCTCCTCCTCTGCAACCCTCATCCCGAGGGGGGCACAAGGCCCTGACCACGCTGTTATCCCTCATCAGAGCTCCTCTGTCACCAAAGGACAGCTGGGACTCTCCTGCCCACAGTGGAAATCCAACACTAAAGTGGGTCCGGAGGTGGGGTGGAGGTCACGACCACTGACCCCAGCCCACTGCTTTGAGCAGGGGCAGCAGTTTTCCTGGCAGCAGGATGTTGACCAGCAAAGTGTTCATATATGAGCAGAGCCTGCATCTCCTTCAGAAATGGGAAGAGGGAATGAGTCTGGAAAATTCCTGTGAGCCATCGTGGGACACCAGGGAAGGGACAGAGATAATTACACCCTTGATTCTGCTTCTACAGTGCTCCACACCAGTGAATCAACACAGAAGTCACCTCTCACCCACCTTAGGTGCAATTAGGGCTGACCCAGGACTAAATGACCAGGTGGATTGTATCCCTCCAACACAGCAAGAGAGCATCACAGCCTTGGCATGAAGCTGCTGCACAGGTGTGACCCCAGCAGGAGGCTGCAGCAGCGGCTCTCTCTCAGAGTCTGCCAGGGTATGGGTTACTTTGCCTCTACCATCTACTTTTAAAATCCCTCGTGATTCAAACTGGCTGAATTCTGAAGGCAACAACAAACAGCAGCAAACAAACCCAACTGCTTCAACACAGACATGTCCCTCTCCTCCTCCAAGGCAGTGCTGCCAGCTGCCACCACAGTGAGTCACCGTGAGTACAGAAGATGCCCGTGTTTCCTTCACAAGGAAGGGTTTTGCTGCCTGAAGCGGTTCCCCAGCTCAAGCTCCCTGATGAGGGCAGGCTGGACAAGGGCAGGGCTGCTAGGACCTTTCTCTAAAGCTGGTCAGGCCTTGGCTATGTGACACACAACAGCCCTGACACTCCCAAAAACACTACTACTCCCTCTGAAAAGCCCCCCCGATCTGATAGACCACCACCCAGGGCTCCAGCAAGGACAAAGAGGGAAGAGCAACTTCCTGGCTTGTTCCTTCAATGATGTTCCTCAACACCAGTTTTGCCAAGCAGCCTCCTAGCTATGCTGAACTCAACTTTCCAACAGCAGCTGCAAGGCAGCAAGCCAGAAACCTGGATCCTTGTGGAAAAGGGAGACAAGAACAGAGACAATAGCTGCAACAAAGTAGGCTGTGGGAAATGCCATGCAACTGTTTAATCCACATTCACTGTTCCAAACAAGCTTTTGGGTAAGCACCTGCTGGCATGAAAGGCGGCTGCCATGAGCCTCACCTTGCTACGCGAGCCCGCGATTTATAGAATTCATTTTTTTTTTCAAACCTGCTCTTGTGAGAATTCACTGAGAACTTCTCCATTTTACAGATTTAAAAAAGCCTGCACCAAAAATATTCACAGTTTATTTTTTCATGAAACAAGTAACTAGTTAACACGTGACAATGCGAAGCGGAGGTGGACAGAGCAGTGCAGAGACCTCTCTGGTTACAGCGGGAGCTAGCTGGGTGCTGGCACTGAGGAAACCCTACTTACACAATCTACATGACTAAGTCCAGCTCATGGGAAGGCTTATAAATGTAAATTCAAGATTTATTTTCCTTCTCACACATGATAAATACTTAATATACTGAATGTCGTAATTTTTTAAAAAAAATTTTATTCAAAAACCTTAATGAATGCCCTTAAGGTAATCTCTCTCAACGGATCTGAGTTGTCCTGATTCCCTTTGTGGAGGAGTCACGCAGAAATGCAAGCTGCTTGCATTTCCCTAGTTTCAGCAGCAAGCAGGAACTGACCTGCCAGTCTTCCTGGAAAAAAACAACATTAAACAAGTAAGTTTCCATAAGCCATAAAGCTTTTCCAAGTCGTGAGCTATTCTACAAAGGATCTGAAATGATTTGGACTAGAGAAGAGATGCACCACAGCACTGGTATTGTCCCCCTATGCCCAGCACACCCGGCCTTTTACAGCAGGACGTTGTCTCAGGGTGCACACATCAGGAAAGGAGAATGGATCGGGACTTGTCTTGGTACAGGTGTCTGCCTCCCTTCATAGAAAACTGCAAAGCTCATGACTGTCTGCTCTGGGAGCAGCAGGCATTTGCAAGCCAGGAGGGAACAAGGACCTGCTCCCATGTTGGAGGAAGGAGGTCAGCATGGGGCTGAACTCTCCCTGCCTGGGAGGGGCCCGTGGATCTGCCTGAAGGAGAAGGATGCACACACTGGAGCTGCGCAAGGGTCTGGTGGCGGCACGGAGATCCGAGGCTGCAGCCCCAGATCGGTGGAGCTCAGGTAATTACAGAGGTAATGTGTTGTGAGAGTGGGAAAAAGCTGGTCAGCAGCGTTTCCTCGGCAGGACACCAACCCTATCCAGGCCTGGCAGTGCCACCTGGCCTCCTTTGAAGGAGGTCTGTGCTTCTCCTGCCTGCGAGGGTGCCGCTGGTCACAAGATGCTGCAGGTCCCTGGGACTCTACTGTGTGCCCCACAAGCACCACAGCCAAGCCAACTTCTGCCTCAACGCTTGAGTGAACGGCTTTCAGCAGGCCTAGTCTGGACACCAGCCCAATGACCACCAGGTACTAAATATTGCCTTCACTGTAAAGGGGAGAAGAGGAAAAAAAAGCCAGCCAGTTGCTGGAGCCCACCGTGTTCCAGTGTGAGAACTACAATTCAGTTGGATGGACGCACACGCGCGCACACATGCACACCAACACAGTCCAGTTAATTCAAGTCTCCTTTGGTTGTAGAAGAGTTAAGCCAGAAGCTACACAAGGGGAAGGTGTTGAGATGGGTCCCGATCCAGCTACGGCACCCTTGCCTCTGCGCTGTGCAGCGAGCGGAACAGGCTTGGCTTGCTGCTGGTAACACCAGGTGTGATGGGAACACGTTCTCAACACGTCTGAGGCAAAGGGAGAAAGGACTGCTCAGTCCGCTGGCTCACGCTGTCAACAGAGGTCTAGAAGAGACTGGATGGAAATTTGAAAGGGAGCACTGTCCCCCTGGCAGGGCAGTGCTCAGCACCTCCAGGAACCCACTCTGCTCTGCTCCGCTATTGCTGCTTTATGGGTCACTACGTTGTCAAGTGCAGGAAAACGCTCCGCATGTCCTGTGCTAAAGGATTAAGACACAAGAATGAAAAAACTGCCAGATGACTTCTTCCAAGATCTCTTTTTTCCCTGACTTCCTCCAGATTTCCCGCTTCTTGGGCTTGGCCAGTTGCAGCTCTGTAAAAAAGGAGCCTGAATGGATACTGCCTATTGCTGGAGAAAACTGCACTGAGTGAGTGCAGGAGCTCCTCTCCCATCTCACCGGAGACGATCCCTGTCCTTGAGCAAACCACACACAGCATGTCCCAGTGAACACACAGACAAACCTCGTAAAGCAACGCCCTGCAGTGACAGAGACCTGGGCAGGTGACAATAAATCCCTTCTCTGCTTCTGAAGTCTGGCAAGAACACACATCTGACTGCTCACCACGTGATCCCTGAAACATCTCCAGTGCCAGGGCAGCCTGACTGATCCACTTTCTTTAAATGTAGTAACAAGAGCAAGGCCCCTGGCTGTGCCTGGGAACCCACCTAAAAATCAAACCTGGAGCTAAAACATGCTGGATCAGTAATGTGACCATTTCAATGGAATTGGAGATTTTTACCCAGAGTGGACTCTTTATTTCAGCTTCACCATTTGTGAAAGGAAGAGGAAAAGGTCACAGATGCTCTCTCCCTTTGGCTGGGCCAGACTCAGATTTAAGAGAATGTCCTTGCTCATGTCACAAGAGAATATGGATGGGATGTGCATGGGTTAGGGGCTGGGCTCAGGGAAGTGAATAAAAAAAACAAAACAAAGATTCCCCCTCCCTAAACATTAAACGACTGAAACCTGCCTCCCATATTCACCAACCTCACTTTGGCTCTGAGTCAGCCAACTCACGACAGACAGAATCCTGGTTACAGGCTAGCGCTGTGTTTTGCTCAGGCAAAGGGTCCTGCCCCCGAGGAGTCTGTGCTTTTCCACCCAGCCAAGCAATCTGATCAATTGTCTGAATGTTCGTGACAAGCCACTGCACCTGCTCCGGGGGCACCGGTGCTTCCCTGGCTGGCCGAGGGGTCTGCTCAAATGCACGCAATCTCTCTGATGTCCACGGGGTCTGCTCCGAGGGGGCTGAGGCCACTTCCCAGCTGGGCTGAAGGGTTGGCTCTGGTAGTTTCTCTGCTGTCCGGGAAGGCTGCTCCGCAGGTGTCAGGGCTTTCGCGGTGGACCAGTGGCTTTGCTCGTGCGTCTGCAGTTTCTCCGAAGGCCAAGGTACTTGTCCAACATGTGTCACCACCTTCCCAGCAGACCAAGAGATTTGCTCCCCAGCTAACATGGTCCTTTCTTTCTGCTGGGGACTCAGCTCCATGGCTGGGGCTCCTCTCTCCTTCAGCTGAGCGTTCTGGTCGACAGGACGCAGTGCCTTCTCCGACAGCAACAGCCTCGGAGCTGATGCAGTTAGAGGCTTGTCCAAGGCTTGAGGCCTAGGAGCCACAGCAGCAGCCAGCTTATCGGATGCCTGAGGCCATGGGGCTGTAAGAGTGAGAGGCCTCTCCAAGAGTTGAGGCCGAGACACCCCGGAGCTGAGAGCCTTTTCCAAAGGAAGAGCCCGCAGGGTCCCGGAATCAGCAGCCTTCTCTGGAGGAAGGGGTCGCACCACCCCGGGGGAAAGAGACTTCTGTGTGAGCGGGATCCGAAGGGCCCCTGAGCTGAGACCCTTCTCTGTGGGCAGGACGTGTGGTGAGCGGGAGCCAGGGGCCTTCTCCGGAGACAGGGACCATGGCAACCCTAAGCTGGGAGCCTTCTCTGTGGGCAGGATCTGAGGCATACCCGAACCAGCAGCTTTCTCTGGAGGCAGGGGATGAGGTGACCCAGAGCTGGGAGACTTCTCTGTGTCGGGGACCCGCACTGCCCCAGAGAAGGAAGCCTTTTCTAGAGGCAGGGATTGTGGTACTGCTGATCCAGGAGCCTTCTCTGAGGGCAAGATCCGCGAGACTGGGGAATCTGGGACTTTTTCAATGGGAACAGACCACAGCACCTCAGGACTGGAAGCCATCTCCAAGGCTGGGACCTGTGGCACCACAGAGCTGGAAGCCTCTTCCACAGCCGGTGGCTGTGGACTCTGGGCAGAGGAGTCATCCAACAGCTGGAGCTGATCAGCCTCAGGAGGCTCATCCTCCGGCTGGGACTGCAGCATCCCCACTGTGGCGAGGAGTCTGTCAGACAGTGGAGGATGCAGGCATTTCACAGGGAACTCATCCAGCAGCTCAGGCTGCTGGGCCCTGCTATCAATGAGGGACTTGTCCGACAACTCCAAAACCTCGGGGGCATCAGGAGTCTCATCTGACAGCTGGAGCTGCAGGTCACCAGCAGCAACAAGTGACTCATCCAACGGGGACTGCGGAGATCCCGGAGGAGATTTGCTCGGCAGCTGGGCCTGCGAGGCGTCACTGGAGGACTCGTCCAGTGGCCAGAGCACGGCGTTGCTGGGAGGTTTGTCTGGCTGCTGAGGCCGCAGTGCTACAATGATAGGCTGCTTCTCTGACTGCAGCCTTAGGGACAGGGCAGCCTGGGGCTTGTCTGATGGCTGCAGGCGAAGCGACAGGGTGGTGGGAGGTTTGTCCGAAGGCTGAAGCCGGAGTGAGAGGGTGGTGGAGGGTTTGTTGGATGGCTTCAGCCTCAGTGACAAGGTGGCGGGGGGTTTATTTGACTGTGGCAGTCTCAGAGCCAGGGTGGCAGGTGGTTTGTCTGGTGAAGGTAGCCTGAGGGCCAGGGTTGTGGGGGGCTTGTTTGATGGCTGCAACCTCAGGGCAAGGGTGGTGGGGGGCTTGTCTGAAGAAGGCAGCCTCAGCGCTAGGGTAGCAGGGGGCTTTTCTGGTGACTGCAGTCTGAGGGCCACAGACTGAGGTAGGCTGTCCAGGGGCTGAACACTCAGGTCTGTGTCTGCCTCTGTTTCTGCAGGCAGCTGCTCTGGTGGCTGAGTGTCCTCGCCATTAGTCAGGCCTTCTATGGGAGGCGCATACTCACGAATTTCTCCTGGCTCTAGAGGGTGAGGCCCACAGGGATCATGCTCCGTACAGCATAATCGTCCATCCAGCTTGGAGATGAAGAGCATTCCTTCCCGGTGCTGCTTGCAGAAGGACCTGGGACACATCTCGCAGAACGAAGCTGCTTCTTTACCACACACATCACACTGATGCCACGGGCACTCCCACTTTCCTACAGCACAGACACGGGAGAAAAGACACACCTCAGGAGTAGGACATGGGCAAGAGACAAAGACCTGCTGTAAAGGGAGTTCTGGGGAAAGTGAAAACACTCCTTTAATACCCACATACAATTCTACATGTCCTCTTCAGTTTTCTGCCTTAGCTTGACAGGCAGTTAACACAAATCTGCATTCTCAGAAGCAGCAAGGACAATGATAATCATGACAAACACAAGCCACATCAGCTCAGACCAAAAGTCCATCTGGCTCCTGCACAGCACTAACCAACAGAGGTGTCTAGAGAGAAGCACACACCCCCAGCTTGCCTATCTCCGTAGCTCTGATTTTCATAGAAAAAAGCAGTAGTTATCTGTGCACAACACCCAAAGGACTTTTTAAGCAAACGTGTCAGATTCATCTTATGTCAAGAACATCCCTTCCTGTTTTTTAGAAAGAAGAAGTGAGAGAGCAGTGATCACAAGGGCTAAGTTTCTATTGTCTCTGAACCCAAAAGCACATCCTTAACCTCTGGCCATGTATGGCCACAATAAAACCAAGCTGCCCCCCAAGCAGCTCCATATTCACAGCAAACCTACTGACCATCAGTACCAATACCACCAGCAGGCAAAACACAACACTACACTTCAGAGATTGCTGCTTTTCTCACTTGTAATGAGCTCTCACTGGCTCATCCTCCTGCTCCCTCAGCCAAGGCTGTGGCTGGCTCTACCAAATGCTTCCAGTTGATGGACACAACAGGTTGAGCTCCTGACCTCTCACCACAGGATGAGCAGGGATGTTTTTCCAAATACACCTCCTGCCTCTGTGCTCTTCCAGCTCTCCACATCCCCCATCTCTCCTGCTCCCTGCCTTGTTGTGGGGAGCAGCTCCTCACAGAGCAGCCCTGGCACAGAGCTCTGAGCCAGAGGGCAACCATGGACACCAGCCAGGCCAGAGCACCTCCCAGCCTGCCTGAACCAAAGCCACAGACCCGTGGCTGTGGCTACCAGCTCCTTTCCAGGGAGGCTGGTTCCTGCAGCACAGCACTGAGCAGCTGTGGGCATCGCTCCCTGGACTTGTGCAACAGCAGCTCTCCACTCCCCTCTCTCACGCTGCTTTTCCCCTGGGGTTGAAGGCAACACGTAGTAAGTTTTTCCCCTCCTTTGAAGCCAGTCCAAAGCTTCTGTTCCAGTCTCAAAATATGCACACTGCTCTTCTGTGTCTTTTCCAATTTTTCAGCATTTTTTTCCAAGTACGGATGTTTAACACTTCCCATGATCTCCCCTGTTCCTGGCCCACAGTGCTGCCCCCTGCACCAGCAGAATCCCAGAGAGAGCCACGCAATGCTGGGCCACTGCAGAGACCCTGGGACTGTCCTTATAGAGGTCATTTGTACAGATGGAAAATAAAATAAGCCAAAACCTGCTAGTTTGTTGCAGGAAGGATAAATCCTATCAAACTACTCTAATGGTCTTTGACAGGATGAAAAGGTCTAATGAATAAGCATCCTCTCCAGGGACAGCCCGGAGCTCTTGGAAGTAACATCACACAATTAGCAAACATGCAAACAAGCAGGAAATTTCAATTACTTGACAGCAATGCCCATGGCAGAGGAAACATTTGAAGTAAAAAGTGCTGAACCTTTCATGTCCTGAATGATACTCTAAGGAGTAGGCTATGAAAATCACTGCCCGTGTAAAAAAGGTAAAATTGCTAAAACTGACTGAAAATCATTCTCAAAAACCATTTATTATTAGTCTTGCGGCAAACTGAGGAGACATTTCAAATTACATCCTTCAGGAGTGTATTTTAATCTCTACAATAATTGAAATTTCTGAAAGCAGAACAGCAAATATTCTTACAGATACAGGTAGATAACATCAAGCCTGTAAGGGACTGCAAAAATCCAGTTGGACAGGCTCAGAATTTAAACTGGACAAATGCTCTTGCACCAACAAGGTGTAATTAAAGACAGGTGCAAAACAGGTTTGCAAGAGGAAGAAATAAATATGAGGAAAGGATGAAGATGAAAACTCAAATAGGATAAAGCAAACCATCAACATCACATCAATGTAAGTTATTTTTGCAAAACAAGTAAAACAATTTCTGAAGAAATATTATGTATAAAACAAAATATAATTATTCTCTTCTGTCAGAGTAAGCAAGGCCTCAGCTGCAATGCTATTAAAATACTTGTTTCCAGTTTTAAAAATGTGTAGGCAAGTGGGACACAGTCCAGAGTAGATCAAGAATAAAAACTTGGGGCTATGTTTGTATAAGCCAGAAAAGGACTGAGACAACAATTTTTCACTATGTAAAAAAATGTGTATCAGAGAGCTGGCAATCCTTTGTGGCTTTTAGTCAGGCTGTTAGGAGAAACTTTGCAAATAGAAAGCAGGGGAGCAGGCTGGAGGCAGGACTGTACTTGGAGTACTTTTTAATTTCAAATTTTTGCCCTCATTTCACCACAAACTAGAATATACTTTGGTGCTCTTCTCTTACATATGAACTAATGGCTATTCAGACTTTTAAGAGATTCTTTTCAAACCTCTACTTTCCAGCAGTGCTTCTCCTCACCATTCAACTCACAACTGTCTTCTGCTTTGGGAAAACAGGCAGTGTGATGACCAATACCTCAGCTATTGTTGGGATTATGCTCTGACAGGCCCCAAGAATGGGGTCAGTTCACAAGCACCATCTCTTAGGCAAGGACTAGCTCCCCCTTCAGCAACTAGCTCACCTTTTTGCAGTCACAGTGGGGTACAAACCATGGCTGGGTTGTTTGGGAAACAAGGTCTGTTCAAGGGAGAAAGATTTCTCTAAATGTTAAGATGCTGAGAATAGAGTGCAAGGTCATGAGCAGCACCCAGGACACCCAGAGCCAACACTGTGACCCAAGCAGAGCCCAGCTGTGCAGAGCACTGACCTGCAGGTCTCTTGGTGAGGTTGAGGCAGTCAGCGTGGTACACCTTGGGGCAGCCTGACTTCTTGCAAGAGACCAGCTGCCCTCCGTCCCCGCAGCTGAAACACTCATCCTCCCGCTCCTTCATCACCTCCGCCTGCGACCTGCGCTTCATCTGCGGCCGCCTCTTGAGCTTCTTGGACTTCTCCTCGCTGAGGCTGGGCTGGCTCTGTGGGTGAAACAATGTGGGTTAATGCAGGGCTGTGCTCCATCCATCTGCTCCCTTCCCACTGCAAACCCTGCTGACAGAAATCCTACTGCCAGCTATACCTGAGCATCTCTAGCGCTGCTTAGTATTTGGCAACCAGTTTACTACAGCAAAAAGCTCCCAGTTATTTTCAAAGAACCTGGAAATCCTGCAGCAAAGCTTGGCTGAATATGGGATTTATACAACTAGCAACAGCAGAATGAGGAGCTGGGGCTGCCTGGTGTCACTGAGCTTGTTCCACCTCTCACAGACTCTTCAGGTCAAAGCAGTCAGGTCTCCTGACACACATGACTCAAAATGATTCTATATCCAGGGCCTTTCTGTACTTTTTTCACATTCATCACTTCCCTCTCTGTCTTCAGTCTGAATTTATCTGTCATCAGTTTAGACTTATGTCAATGCTGCTCTTCTGCACCAGAATCACAGCATCTGTACAGGTGGAAAAGACCTCCAAGATCATCAAGCTCAACATTTGAAACTTTTCTGTCTCCCTGAAGAAACCTCTGGGACACTCTCCTATTTGCAAATTGAAACTTTCAGTCAGGACACTCAGTCTTCCCAGTGCTTTTCTCTGCCCTTGCTGAGTATATTTATCCCAAAGAAAGGTTACAGAATTACACACGCTACCTCAGATAACACCTCACAGGCAGTGTACACAAACATCAACACTTAGCCAAAAGAACAGGGGATTCCCCCAAAGCACTGCCCCCATTTGCCTTTTCCACAGCTGTCACACCACACTTCAGTCCTGTGGCAGCTGAGCTGCACAGTGGCTCCTTCTCCATCACAACTGCCCAGCCATAACCTTCTCATGGTGGATTTGTTTCTGCTGTTACCCTTCCCAGGTGTGTACTGTGGAATATCCAATCTCCATTCCCCCTATACTCAGTTACTCTTTTGCAACTGCCCCATCCTCTCACTCTCCCACGCCAATGACAACCAAACCCTGCATCATCAGTACAGTTAAATTATCCGTGTAGTGAAGTAACTACAACTGGACACAGGACAGGCAAGTAAATGCTCTCTTCTCTGACCTAAGGCTTCCTCCAACCCTGCTCTTCCAAGCCCCCTCCAAGCCAGGCTGAACCTCCCATTCTGTCAAACACTCAACTCCACAATGATGCTTCTTGCCTCCAGTCCTGACCTTATCAAAGCACCATTAGTTTAGTTTATCTAAGGAGACATAAGGTAAATTCTGTGCCATTTTCTATATCTCCTTGTGTTCAAATATGTGTTCTCCATGCAGAACATCTCTGTGTGCTGAGACAATGCCTATGAAGTAATTCTTACATCCTTTATTCTGCATAAACACTGTGCATAATATTTCCATCACCAAAACATTTAAAAACCTTGGTCTCCAGACCTATAATTTCAGAACTCTGCAGTTGGCTACCCAGCTTTCCTGTCAACAAGGAGTTATACCTCTTGACTGTTTCCTTCCCCTTCACATGTGGATGTTTCTGCTTTCATACCATCATTCCCCCTGACAATAGGGACAAGCCAGGCCTTTCTTATCACTGAAAATGCAGGCACTGAATGCCTCCATCTAAACTATGCCACCGATTTTCAGCGCCTACTTCCTTGGCCATGTAATTACAAAGAGAACAAGAAAATCCCTTCACAGCTAATTTGAATGTCTAAGAGAGGTCTAACAGCTGGACTAAGCGATTCCCACTTGCTCCCTGCAGTACAATAGGCTCCCAAACATTCTTCCACACTCCCAGTTAGAAGGCACTTTTAAGAGTGAACTTGAGTATAATCAGTTTTGTCTTGCTGTATCTTCAGGAAGCTTAAAAATGCATCTATTGTGAGGAGAATTTTTTTAAAAACCACCCCACGGTACTGTTTTCTCTGTATTGTTTTTAGCCCATCTCATCAGGATGGAATGAGTCGCCTCAGATATCACAATGGAATATGAATGCCAACTAAAGGGCACCTTTCTCAGATTTCCATTGTGCAACCTGCAATTTCAAGGCAAAAATGACAGTCAAACCATGTATAACACAGGGGCAGCACAAAATCAATTGAACTTTAAATCGAAACCTGAAAAAGAACTAAATACATCAGATGTGCAACTCGCCTCAGCTGTCAGCTTCTGAAGACATCCATTTTTTATTTTTATAAGTTAATTTTTCTGAAGAACTAATCTCTGAACAATTTATAAAATCGTCCCTATATATTGATGGGGTTCAACAACTGCTGCTGGAGGTTTTTAACCCTTAACTGTGGTCCCAGCAGGATCCACATGCCAGAGCAGAGGGATTACAGACTGAGTTGGTGAAGAACTTATAACAAACCAACAGCTGAGACATAGATTTAGCGGGTGACAGCTGGGAACTTGGCCAACTGCTCCTGTTATTTCCTTTTCCCAGTGAGAACCAGCTCACACAAGGAGGTAATTGAAATCAATTCCTGCTACTGCAACATTACAGTTACAAATCAAAGCCCTCAAAAAGTCAGTGAGTTCTAAAAGCTGGTGGTTTTTCTGCCACAGATATGGCAAATTTCTTATGTCTGTCTGATGTGTAAAAATTGGACACTTCATTAAAACCAGAATAAAACCAAGAACTTTACTGCAGAATAGATGGTGAGGTAGCAGCCTTCTGACTCTAAAACAATTTCAGTGTATAGGAATGTGAGTTTGCTGGCATTCCATGCATGCACACAATTTACTCAAGCCTTTACTTTGGGAAATGGCCTGAGTTGTGTTTTCTTGGTTATGAAGTCTTTCCTATGCCTGTCCTTTGCTCCTCTACTGCTATGGAAATTGTCATGAAAAGAAGGAAAAAATGGGAAAAAAAAATTTAAAAAAACCCCAAAACTCTTTCTTTTATTCTTTCAGTGTAAAATAAATCTTCCTGTCATTATTTATAGAAACTCTGATAACTGAAGACTAAGATTTGTTCTCTCAGAATGAATACTCGAATATTTAACTTACTTCAAACACTGTTCCCATGGCCACACTGAAATGATCTCTTCAACCTGAAACCTCTGCAACCAATGAATGATACTTATCTATGCAAAGAGGTGATTTGGAAGAACAAAAGCTTAAAGGATGCATCATACCTTTGGCCTTACTCCTAGGAAGCCACTGCAGTTTGGGGCACCACATTTACAGACGGTCTTTCCATTTCCCAAACACTCCAGATTGTAGTTGAAAGTCAGCTCAGTCCCTGGCACAAAAGCAGATCAAAACCAAGTAAGTTGTTAATGAATTACAGAGTAAAATGTTTTACTGCTGAAGTAAAAACACTTTTTAAATACAATGTCACAAGTGACTGCCACCACTACACAAGGACACCAAACTATTAATGTCCCCATAGATGTGTGTAGATTGAAAATTCAGTGCAGCTCCTCACCCCTACCACATTTTACAGCTAAAAAGGACATTAATCCTGTAGCAGGGCCCTGTATCAGCCTCCACTGACACCGTGGCTCTGTGTGTTTCATCACATTAGTGCTGCTGTTAAGCCTCATGAATACCCGTATGAAAATAAAAATTAAACCCCTTTCCAAGAAATTACAAACCCTCCCTCTTCCCTACTGAACCCCCGAGGCTACTGCAGGCATTGACAGTGTGTTCCTTACCAGCTTTGATATTTACAAGTGCGAAGAGCCCAACCCGAGTGTCACCATTCACACACCATTTCTGAGTCTCACAGTTGGGCTGGCAGCAATGGTTCATGAACCGAGCATAGTTGCCCTTTGGCCCAGCATCAATGATTCGATCCTGGAATTGCAAAAAAAACCCCACAAACCACCCAGAAAACCACATTTCAGTCATCTGTCATCAACAGCAATCAACCAGCCCTGATGCCTCTGGCCAGTGCTGGCAGATCACATGGCAACACAGCCTCCTGCACATCATCCTTCTCCTCAAAGACACAGGGCTCCCAAACAGCCAGGACAGTGCCACTGCTGCTTTCTGGGAAACAAGGTCTCCCCGAGGCATCACTACTGGATAAATACCACCCCAGCACACTTCCAAGGCAGTGCTTGTGGTTCCTGGCCCCAACTTCTGTTTAAAAGTGAAGCAGCAGTTCCCATTTCTTACATGTCAGTGTACAGAAGGAAGACAAGAATAGTGTGTAAGCTGAGGTACACTGGTGCACAGCTTGTTACAGGGCTGGAGAGGACAGAGAAGCTGCAACTGAGATTTGCTTTTGTAGTAATGAGGGAGATATTAACACTTGAGTCTTCCTCACCAGCCAGACAAGGAGAACAAGGTATGGTGAGTGTAAACTTGCAGCAGGATGAGGGGAAAGATATAAAGCAGTCACTGTTATCCTGTCCCACACTCAACAGCTTCCTCCCCATGTCTGCTCTCATGGTTTCCTTCTCATCTTTCCATGGTTGAGTGACAAAGTGCGGAAAGCAGCTGACAAAACCACTTAAACCTCTGAAAATCAGGAGCTCATAGCAACAACCTAGCCTGCAGGACCCACTGGGGAGCCTGTGGGTGTAACTAAATCCATCACTCTACTGAGAACAGCACGACCCGAGATCTGAACTTAGATGAAGGTCATGCTGTGCCTATAACTTGTATGTCTGAGGGCTGATGTCTCTTCTGGCACACACCATCCCTGTTCTGGGCTCTCCAAGGTTCCCAAATTCAGCCTCTTATGCTGAAGCAGAATTTACGGTCCTCAGACAATGATTCTCACCTCTTCTGAACAAACTCAGGCCATATCTGTTCAGACTTTCCTTGTAACCCTGAAACCCAACCTGAAGCTCCTCTTAATTCAGTCATTTCAGAGGAAACACTCATCAGCAATGTTTAGCCCCTTTTTACTAGACAGAATATCATGCATTCCTTCCCATCTTTTTACTTCTGATTAGGACACTGGCAAGAGATTCTTTGCACATACCTTATCCAGTGTTAACATGTAGAAATTGGTAATGTCATGCTCCTGAGCATAGCGGATTCGGGCTCGGCACTCCTCTTCGTCAATTAGTTCCCCAACATACTCATTAACAAATTCACCCTGCCAGACAGAAAACAACATGCTGGTAAGACAAGACAAATTATCTGCAGGATGGAGCAATGTCCACCTTTGTGCTAGAACTTAGCTCCTGTTTCCTTCCTAAAGATCTCTCCCTGTGCTTTGCAGCCAGTTTGACCTGTAACCTTCACCAAGAGCCCTGAACCATACATCCGTTTCACATGCTCAAATAACTCAAAATAAATAAAGAACTGTGACCAACAGGTTATTCTTTGTGCCAAAGAAAGAATTAGCATCCAAGGACAGCACAGAAGTTAGCCACCATAACAGCACTCTGCTGCAAAGCTCAAAGCACTGTCCTAATTGCATTCCAGCTGAAAACAATATCCCTTTGGGGACCAACCACATGGAGCAGCAGGATGCACCTGGGGCACCTGCTCCTGCAGTGAATCCATGGAGTTCTCCTGAGCTGAAGTACTGCAGAGACCGTACTCCAGTCATTAAAGAGAACCCCAGCTCTGCTCCAGTGGGGCTAATAGGTCCCTCCACTAAATAACTGCTTCTGTTTCCAGACTGCTGAAACAAGCACATGGAATGGCAGAAACATCATTTAACTGCCTGCACAGCAGACAACAACGTTTTCAACAGGACAGACTCACATTTTGCCTCTTCTATCAAGGCCTTCCTCTTACCATGTCATCCCTATTCCTTTTTCAGACATTCTTCTCCTACTATGCTAATAGTCCTCTGTTTCACTTCATCCTTTATTAGCTTTGGGGCTCTTCTGGATTTAACATTCTTCCTCCTTTATTCAGCACAGATGTATGTCCAAAGAATTACTATTCTTTGCATTTAAAAAATACATACAAGTGTTTTAGGCAGAGATAATCAGTTTCAGCAGTAATAACATCTCCAAGACACTGCCCTTTTTTAAGATCCAAGCCCTGGTTTCTGACACAAGACCCTCATGCTGGATAAGCCTGGCTAGTCAAGAACAGGGGGGAGGAATAATCACTGTTCCCCATCTGGAAATCCTGAGCACCATCCCATTGTTCTTACAAGCAGACTGACCAAGCAATCACCTTTCTTACCCTGTGGGAATCAACATGCAAATCATTTTCTCAGTCAGCTGAGCCAAAACACTCTTATCAAGACTGGAAACATTAAATTCATCAATATTTTTTTCTAAATGGCATTCAACAGCAAGAAGTCTTCTTCAAATTCAGTTTTCAAACCACGAGTGATCAAGAGAGCAGCGATGAGAGAGAGTGACACAGAAGGAGGGTACGTACCTTCCTGATGTCTGTTTTGGCCTGCAAGCCCCAGCCTCGTGCCAGCGTGCGGAAGATCTGGACCTCGGGGTACTGGCGCTTGGAGAAGCACTGGTTCTGGCAGCGCTCACCAGCAGGACACACCATGGGGTGGCACTCGTACAGCAACATGCGGTTGATGCACTCTGAGTCCAGGCCGCAGGGGTTCTCGTCCGTGGGTTTGCAGTTGCAGCGCGGTATCTCGGACAGGTCTGCAGTGAAGATCTGCACCTTCCCCACCGGCCGGTTCACCTTCAATGCACACCAGGGACATGAGCTCTTGGGAGCTGCAGGTTACCCTGACAGGCACTTCTATACTCCACCCTTGCCTACGAGCTGACAGGCTGCAGTGACTTAGTGACAGCGAGGGGCAGGACAGAAGTGCAGGCACAGCTGTACTTCTGGGAATGCTATTTCCAGAGGCAGGAGGTTAGAGGAAAGAGCTCAGGAGGATGAAGGTTCCCCATTCACATCACCTGGTGCAATGTGTATTCTGTGACCCTGGAAAGGTGAGAGGCTGCCAAGTGTCCCCCTCCCATAATCACTGAGCCCACATCCAGCTCAGGTGGCCAACCCAGTGCTCTTGCTGGGCACGCATCATCCCTGTGATCAGCAACAAACTGAACATTCTGCATCAAACTGAACATTTTCCAGTCTGAGTGTCAGGTGCTTTTCCTCAGCTTTCCCTTACTGCCCTGTTTTTTGAATGTTACCTTCAAGCTGGTTTGTGCTCTCAGCTGTCACACCTGTGACAGAAGGCCTACCATGCAGTTACCTCCCTACCCAACTGTCCTGCAGATGTAAATGGAAGCCAAACCAGACAAGACTGGGGTTGGAAGGCCCAAAGAGGAGCTCAGAGTTAAGCCAAGGAGCTCTCTAAAAACCGCTCCAGAAGGAAGCAGAGTGCAGCACCATGTGGAGAAGCGACTGGCGTGTCTGTGGCATGAGCTGGGTCCTTGGGGTTTGGTTAAAGGCAGCGAACGCTGAAAAGCAGGCAACAGAGAGTCAGGACTTTGGAGAGAGACACTGAAGAAAAGCTCCTTGCTGTTCCTTTCCCTGGGTGAACCATTGTCTTGCTTTCCTTTCCCAGAACATGAAAGGAAGGGATTTTAGCAAAACTATTCCAGGTCCTGTTTAAGTTACTTAGTCCCACCCACAGAGTTTCCACACTGACAGCCTGCCTGAGGCTGGCCCGGTCCTGAGCCCCCTTTGTTTAAACACAAACCCTGCAGAAATCCCTCATTAATCTCTTCAACACAGTCTCCCCCACCTTCCTCCTAGAACTGTGTCCCACCTCCAACATTCCTTGTCATTCGGGTTCTCCTCTGCTGCTTCCCATCTCTTACCCAGACTCATCACCTCATTAAGAGTGGCAACACTCACAGGATTGTGTCAATCCACCATTGGCACTGCCACTCCACATGACACATGCCCACAATACCTGCCTTACTCTCTGAGGCACTGCTGGAAAAAAACAGGGCAATGCTTGGACTAGTCACAAGCCTGACGTGATGAACAATCCCAAGTATATTTTGCAGCAGCCTCTTGTGTGGGTGTTCCTTGGGATGGACTCGAGGTGCTGATCTCCTTAGAAGGAGCGGACACAAACAGCTTCAGCCATTCCACCCTGAAGCCTTCTCCAGTTCACCATCTGCTCCTGCAAACTGCTTTGCTTTCAGAGAGACAAACAGCTTGCACCCAGACCTCAGAAAGGCTGCCATGACTAATGACCACAACCATCATTATTTATATAAAAGGATATTTCAAAGGCTCTAAACTGCTTCCAAAGTTCCTTCATGTTGCGGCCAGAGAGGCCTAAAAATAGCTATAATGAGAAACTACTTCCTCCACTGAAGCTGCCTGGACCATACTGCTGCCACAGCATTCAGCTGTGCTCTTTACACCACACAGTAACTCATGCAGGATATACCTGCCTGCCTAAAAATCCTAGCTAGATAGAAAAAGTGACACAAATCAGTCAAGCTTTCATATTCTACCACATAAAGAAGGGAAGGAGCAGACAGAAGCAATAAAATAAAGAACACAGCCCCTGAGTCAATGGGTTTCTGGTCAGTTGGGATCCACTTCTCAGACAAGCACATGCTTGGCCCCAGCTCTCCTCTCAAGTCACCTCCATCCTGTAGGACTTCAACTACTGCTCTAACTCTAACATATTAATATCAATATCAATATTATTATTATTAATAATAACAACAACAACAACAACTGACAGCCCTTAACATGAATAGTTCTCCAAAACTGAGGGAAAAGGTTGATACTGCAGCTTGTAGACCTGTTTCAGTCATCAGCTGATACAGAGACAGATATAAAACAAGAGCAGAGATGATAGAAGATACTGTGGGTTACCACCCTCCACACAGCCCTGCTGCACTGTACCCTGACCACCTCCTGTCCTGCACCACCGGGTTTGCCCACCTTGCCATCGGCAGCATTTGACCATACTGAGCATTAGCAGCCCCCTGCCCTGAGTTCTCAAGGTAGAGACACTTCCTTCAGACCACACAAATGACATGGACAGCACAGACATGACCCAATCTAATCCATCAAATCAGAGCACCTCTGTTACTGCAGCCCAGCTTGCTGAGGATTGGAAAGAGGATCAAAGAAACCTTCAAGAACAGCCAGACACCCAAACATCAGAAATGTTTCTGTATACCTGTGAATCACCTGCACCGACAGCTCAAGACTTCTCTTCCGCACCTGCCCCCCACCACCTCCCCTCACCTTGATGTGTTTGTAGGGAGGAGGTTTCTTGTCATTCTTTTTGTCTTCCTGAAGCTGTCTCAGTTCTTTCTGTGCCTTCAACTCTTCAAATCTCACAGCAGCTTCCTGAAGAGCTAAATGAGAGAACAGGCCCTGTTATAAGGAACTCCCTCTGCTTGCACAGAGCTGGGCAGCCACTGCCCAACCCAGTGCTCACAAGGTTCAACAGAGGAGGGTGAAGAAAATGCAGCAGGGAAGTGCAGAAATTACTGTCAGGGGCCTGCTCATGGGTGATGAAGCATCCCATCTGTTGGCTATCTTTGCCTGCCCTCCTGGGCAGAGATGCCAAGCAGCTGCAACCACAACTCTCAAGTGCATTTTTATACCAAGATAATGACTGCATTACACAAAGGGAAGCTGACACAGCAGCAGCTCACTTGAATTTTGAGATGTTATGTCAGAGCTGGACAAGCGTTTGAGATCTACCCACCCTTCTCCCTCTCTGGGAGTCAAACACACACTCTGAGCATCCTGGATGATACATAAGCAGCAGCTCATTCTACAAATTTAACTTCAGTTATAAGAAGACATTTTTCTCTGCTGCAAGACTGACACTTTTCCAAAGAGGAACGAAGAGGGAAAGACCCTGTACTTCCCTGGATGAAGACAAGTTACCTTTTTTGTATATGCCATCCACGCCCTTCCCCATCTTGTCTTTGCTGCTGACATCACCTTCCATGTAAGGGAACACACGAGCCTGGTGGGTCCACAGGTAGTCCTTGGAGCCAAAGAACAGCACAGGGAACTCACCAATGTCATGTTTCATTTTTTGGATGTTGACAGGAATTGTCCTAGGATGGCAAATCTCAGCTGGCCACCACCTGCAACACAGGGAAGGGCAGATGAAACCTCTGGCTTCCCCCACTTCCAGCCACCTCAAAAGTATGCTACTGCATGGAGACATGGGAAAAAGTGTGTGAGGGCTACCAGCAAGGCTGGTGGGGAGAAAAGAGGCTACTGGAGGAGGAAAGCTGTTTTACCAGCAATGTGCATGCAAAAAAACCAGAGGCCTGCTGCAATGAACCCTGCAGAGAGGGGCAGCTTCTCACCTCCATCACCATGAGCACTGCATGAAGAAGGGATAGGGACAAGTCTGTTCTATCTTCACCTACCTGTAGCGCCCAACTTTCACCCAGACTACTTCTTTGTAGTGTGGCTTTTTGCCTGCCTTGCAATCATTACAATACCAGCTTCCCTCTGGCATCTCAATGTTTAGACACTCACGGTGAAACGCAGCCGGGCACGACTCACAGCATAGAAGGCTGCCCCCTGCAAAGAGAAGGAGGAGGAATTTATCAGTCACTGTGCAGAAGCCCTGCACTCCCCATTGCCAAACAGACCTGGAAAAAGGGAATGATGGTCTCCTGGGGGAGAAGCCCTGGGGGAAACCCTGTTCAAAAGCTGGGCCCTACTCATGGTAAAAAAGGGATCCAGAAAAGGTTCTAGTCTGAAGCTGCACTTAAGTGCAGAAAGACAGGGAGGGCAGTCTGTTCTCTGCAGTTCCCATTGGGACATTCTGGATGGGAAAAGCTTCTGCCCTTTGTACCGAACCCCTATCAGGGCGTTCCCTGAGGACCCAGCGCTGGCCATCTCACCTTCTGAGCAGACAAAGCACCAGCTGACGTTGACGTGCTCGTGGTTGCGGCAGCCCCTGCGCGCAGTGAAGTGGTTGGGGCAGATGATGCTGTTGGAGGCCAGGACCACGGAGCCGGCGGCGAGGCAGAAGTCGTTGGAGTGATACGCGACCGGACACCGCACACAGCGCATCAGGCGACCTGGCAGCCACAACACAGTGAGCCTCTGCAGGATCACCACTCTTTCCTATTCCAACTAGACTCTAAGCTCATACCTAAGCTCAAAATGAGCTTTGGAGAAGGAAGCTGACCTTTAATTTTTATAGACCACCCATGATATACTCACTGGATTCCTATTAAGTTATTTAATATAACTAAATATAGATAAAATTAGAAAATCTGTAATACCTATACCATAGATAAAATTGTATTATTTAGAAGTGAAAAACCTCCTGCATGCCGTGCAGAAACAGTTCAAGAGTTCATAGACTGGGACTGCTTCCTATCATACACAAATAATTACTAAATCAGCTCCGACAGTAATTACAGATGGGGTGTTCCAAGTGCTTAGCTGCACATAATGAAATCAATCCATGTAGCTTCTGAAAACACCAGCACTTGCCTCTTGTTTATCAGATTTTATCCTGAAATTCCAGAACTTCCAGGCAATTCAGACTTCCCTACAGGCCTAGTTTATGTGAGGTTTTTGAGAGCCCAATTTCAGTTCCCCACAGCAGATTATAAACAGGAAGAAGAGGTAGGAGAAAAGGGGTAAATGTGACCACCAAGAAGCAGCAGCCAGTCAACAAATGATCAGTGGGAAAGTGGCTGGCTGTGGGCTTTTGGCCTTGCTGTTGTTTTCTACACCAAATACTGATAAACGGAGGCAAAAAAAGCCAACTTTGACATGGACTTTGAGGATAAAAAATAGAGCCAGTCTTATTGTCACCCATCTTAAGATACCAAGGATTAAAGACAGGCAGATCTAGAAGCAAATAAACACAGCATTCACAAAAGTTTTGAGTTTGATAATGTGAAATAAAGGTCAAGGTATTGCTGCAAACAGCTCAAACAAATGTTTGCCTGGGAAGCTTAGCCCAAGGGTGTCTCCACTACCAGATGAGAGTTTACATAGAAAAAAATGGATAAGTAGAACAATATCATAGTTTGCCCTGTGCTGCTCTTGATGCTGCTGTGTTGACAGCCTGTGCTGCTAAGCAAGGCACCATCTGCAGCACTGGCACAGTGAGGAGCAGGTGGGAGAAACACGAGCATGTCTGTACAGCTCCAGAGATTTACTCAAAAACCCAGTGAGGCCTGAGGCAAGGCTGGGCGTGCAGGAATCCGAGCCTCTGGACAGCCTTAGAACATTCCAGCTGCCATGTCCGACCATGGGGAGTGCTGCCGAGCCTCACAGTCTGACACCACCCCTTCCACTCCCCTGGGAGCAGCTATTCCTCAGCAAACACAGCCAGCGCTGGGGAAAGGTCACAAAGACAACAACGCAAAGAACTGGTGAACCAGGTGGACACGAAACAAAGAAACACCAGGTGACTGCACCCCCCCAGACCACCCTGGAGGACTTGGGTACCTTTAGAGGCGGAGATGTTTGCTGGGTTAGCAGCATGGCAGGTCATGCAGATGTGCAGGGAGCAGCGGAAGCCCTTGTTCTGCATGACTGTGGGTGGGTATTTCTGTATGCAGGCTTCATGGTAATACTTCCCACAGAGGGGCAGCAAGCACCGCTTCACATCCTCCCCAGAGCTCTTGCACACAAAGCAGGTGTGGACCCCTGGAGAAAGAGCAATGCATGGGTCACACAGGAGGGTTAAATGAGGATCTGATGCTGTCACCAGGCTGCCTAAATAGCACAGCACAACTTCCCAGCCTGCTGCACCCATCCCAGAGCACATGTCTCTGCACCAGGTTGGTTTGGCCTGAAGCTGCAGTACAACTCCACATCAAAATGAATATTATTATAGCTGGCACTTCAGGCCAATGAAAGAAGAAAATAAAAAAAAAATAATCAATAACCCTACTTGGAGATTTCCTCCTTTCCAGCCTGAAAAACTCCTCCTCCTCCCCACCAGACCCCTTTTCACAGTCCCAGGTAAGAATTTGTCTCTTTCCCAGCAGATCATGGACATTCACTTCTCTGTACACCAAGTCTGAATCAACAGTAAGGCTGGTAAATATATGAAGCTGTTATTAATGGTTTAAAATCAACAAAGAGTAGGTTTAGATTAAACACTAGGAAAAAATTCTTATGTGTGAGGGTAGTGAGGACCTAGCACAGGTTGCCCAGAGAAGCTGTGGGTGCCTCATATCTGGAAGTGTTCAAGCCCAGGTTGGACAGGGCTTGGAGTAACCTGGTCTAGTGGAAGGTGCTCCTGCCAGTGGCAGAGGGGTGGAATTTGATGATTTTTAAAGTCTCTTCAAACCCAAATCACCCTGTGATTCTATGATTCTAGTTAGAAAGTCATTATCAGACATCAAACTAATAATCTGAGGACTGAGAGCTACTCAGCAGCCCTATAGCAGGGACATCAGTCAAGGAAGCACCAGGTAAGCCCACAAGTCCTGCACTCACAGAGGCTGCCCTACCTGTGGAACACTCATTGCAGATGAATTTGCCCTTTGGCATCTCGGAGAGCCCAAGGCACTGCAGGTGGAAAGCACCACAGCACTGCGCCTCACACAGCAACAACTCCCCTGGCTTCTCACAGATCTGTGGGAAAGAAACATGGTATCAGCTTGAGCAATTTTCTTCCCTGCAGCATCCCAGACAGCAGCAACCCCCATGCTGGCCAGAACTGCTGGCAATGACCCCCTGGGGTAAAATGCTGCATTTTCCTTGTGTAAGTTAATTCAGGTAGTTTGTGTATAACCACTGTCATTTACCATCCATTCCCTGATACCCAACATTGGCTAAAATCTATCTTACACTGGTCACATCCCCCTAACCTCTGTGAACTTTAAGAAGAAAGGCTATTACAAGAGAAATGTTTGATAAAGAGCACAAAAAGATGATAAATTCTACAATAAGCACTTGGAGGCTACCTGGGCTTACCTGGGGCACCAATGTGTCCCAGAACTTACACAAAAATACTTTACAGTGAGACAGTTTCAAAGAGATTTCTTCAAGAACACTACCTGACACACATTCTCCTTGAGGGCTGCTCCTCCTCCACGCTCCCCCTGTATCTTTTTGGACGAAGGCACTCCATGGTCATTTTCTGACCCCTCCTCATGACCTTCTTTGGGGCTTGCAGCAGTCCCATGAACGGATGTCTCCCCCTTTAAAGAGAAAACTAGAATTAGAACTGTCAGTAGTGCCTATCCTGACTTGGAAACTACAAATTCAGCACTTAATGAGTTTGGCAGGTGATCTGTGTGTTACCCACCCTGGAGAGAACATCCCTTATACTGTTCCACCAAAGGATTTACGGGAAAGGGAAAAGGAAGAGCTCTTAGTTTACCAGCTGATTAAAAATACACACTCAACACAATTATCTTCCTGTGCATAACCCCTGTCTGAGCAAGGAGTAAGCCCTGAATGGAAACAAATCAAGTAGGCTAGTAAGTCAGAAGCATCCTAGGATCTACTTGCACTAGAAACACAAATGAAAAACTTCAATCTTCATAGCACTTGTCAACACACTAAATGAACTACATTTTTCCTCTACACTTATCTCAGCTTGTCCTAACCCATGTAAAATAGAGACACAAAGGTACTCAAGGCCTGTGTTGGTAATCAAGTCACCCAACCCCAAAACGAGCAGCACCACAGGACATTTACACCCCATCCTGACTGAGGAGTGGAGTCTCCCACTGTACTGTACGAGTGTACAGCACTGCCTGTAACATCCACTGGTGAAAGCATCCTGGGGAGAAGATGGGTTTCAAATGATAAAGGCCCAAACACAAACTGTGCTCAGGCACTACGAGGGAAGAACAGCAGGTATCCTAGAGACACTTGTTTCTACCACAAAATACGGCTGTCCTGCAGCTACACTCGGCATCAGCACCATGGGTTTTGTCAGGACAGGCAACTAAGAGCTAGGAAACACCATTCTGCCAGCTTCCAGCCCACTTGGGAGGTCTAAGGAACACTGCAGTGGCCTCACCAGCCCCAGCTGCCACTCCACAGTAGGTACAATTTAAGGACCATTACTACTGCACCAAAGTGATGCCTTTAGCTACGTGCTTTGAGCCAGAACATTTTAAGGACTGCCACTTTTAAATATGCCAGCTCACTGCAGGCAGCTGAGTGATCTCATTGCACAGCTGCCAGCTCCTCCCTGGGTCACCAAGCTGTAGCCATTGTACACCCAGGCACAAACAGTACACCTGAGAGACCTTGTGAGGAATTCCAACTGCTGGCAGAAGCAGCAGCCATCACTCCCACACCTCCAGGCCTGCTTGGTGCAGACTGTCCAGCTAACAATCACGAGAGGGAGCTTTGCACCACTTTCTGTATGGAAAAGTCTGAGCTGTGGTGCTACTAAAGCTTGTAAGCTGAATTGAATGGCTTTTGAACACATTTTAAATCTGGGCAAAAAAAGGATATCAATATCTTCTAAAGTTTAAAGCTGGTAGAGCTAGTATTCTGCTCCAATAACGATGATTTCTTTGCCTGTAACTGTTGGATTTTTCCCTTATTCCCTGAATGTAGCAGTATGATTTTATTTGGGGACACTTTAAAGCCATGCACCTTCTGTGGAGCAATAATGCACAGATGCACTGAAGTTCATTGAAGTACACAATACAAAGATGAACGGTATAAACTGACTTCTTTGGAAGAAAAAAAGTCCCAACTACTGCCAGTCCAACATACCTTACAGAGTACAGACTTTTTCTAACACTGCTCCCAGAACTGTCCAGGGAAGGGATGTCAGAGCTAGGCAGGATGGGCAAGGCCCTTCCCTTGTGAACACGGAAAAGGGCATTACCAGTCCAGGCCATCACTCAAGGACCTGTCACTGTTGCCCCTCCTTCCTCTGCCCAGCACAAGCACTGCAACACCACATACCTCCTGCAGAAAGAAGGGCTCATCCCAGGTCTTCTTCCAGAACAATCCCTGCTGCTGTGTCTGGCGCAATCCCAAAGCCTGACCTGTTCTTTGGCACAGCCTGACCTTGGCTCACAACCTTGACAACCACTTCAACAGCATTTTCCATCCCATTCTGTCAGTCTCTTACTGCCCTGATGTTGTAAATTTGCACTCCTGGCTCCACAGACAGGCAAGGTCAGAGAAAGCTGCTTAGCTCAGCCGAGGCTGACAAGCTTTCCTCTGCCCTCTTTTCCCTGGAAGGCAGCTGGACCCAAGGCTTCACTGTCCTGTATCATCAGACCGTGTATTTTTTCCTAGCAAAGTGGAGCTCCTTGCTCAATGTGTGCAGTCACTGAGGGACCAGCATGGTCTGAATTCCACATGAAGGCACAACTGCATCTCCACAGCATCCCAATACCAGAACCCAAGCACTCACCTACACCAGGGGATGCACACCCACCACAGCAGCTGAAGAGACACAATCACATAGAAAGGGATGCTGGCAAAGGCGCCAAGCATTGACTTTTTCTTTGCATGGTTTACACCATACCTGACTTCTGGTATTCAATACAAATGTCTACAGCTGGAGGCAGCTAAGACTGCGTTTCCTCTGCAGTGAGTGGTGGGTACAGGATTCAGAGCCATGGTCTAGAACTTTGCTGCTCTGAACTGCCCCTCTTTTCACAGAGAATTTGCTGTCCCTTAGTGGGTACAGCAGACAATGTTAACTGCTCCTGCCCAGCACTGGCAAAGGTGTTTGTACAGGCTGTTTTAAAACATTAGTCCAGCTGAGGACACTTCAAGAAGAACACTAACACCAGCGCAGGAAAGCTTACATGGACCAAGGGTATTACCCCAATTTATCAACTTTATCAGAAATGACCTTTCCAAAATGCAACAGGAACTCTTTGAAGTGGTGTGAGGTTTTTGTTCTCTTGTAAACTGTGTTACAACAACAAATATAACAATATTTATCTATAATTGGCTCCTGAAATACATACTGACTATCCTGCCTGCTGCTGAACCTGGGCCACTGGAAGTGAGAGGCGATGGCGAGAGGCCCAGAGGTGTCCTGCCTCTCCCAGGAAGTCTTGCTTCCCCTACACTTGCTGATAACTGGCTCATTCCTAAAAGGCAAAACGTGCTTGTCAGAGATATTTGTATGCTGATCTTGCTAATATGTAGTACAGGGAATTGCCCCAATTATCCCTTTCTGCTGGATGGCAGAATGCAATCAGAGGCTCTTGTGAGCAGTCACAGACAGTCCCCCCCAGCCCCTCAATGGGGTTCTTGGCTCATCCTGGTGCTCAGGTGCAAGCAGAAGGGGCTGAAGTCCAGTCTATTGCTTGTGCTGGTGTGTGAAGGTCAAGAGTCCCACCTCCAGAGAAGATCTTTTACAACAGTTTTGATTTTCTGAGGTGCAAAGCCAGACACCAGGCAAAACCTGGTTCCATGAATTCAGAACAGCTTCTCTCACAGAGAATTAGTTGAGAAGCAGTTTGAAAACAGAGCCTGAGTTAAGCTTCATTATATAATAGCTACTAGATCAAGGAGGTGTCTTCAGCCTAACCCCAGCTCATGCAGCTGCATCAGGACTACAAATTCTCAAATGACAGGCCAAAGGATGCCTCTGGCTTAGGCTCTGCCAAGTACCCTGGGAAGGAGCAAACAGGTTATAGGGACGAGAGCATGAAGACCCAAGAGTACCTCAGAGTGTGGGGTCTCCCCCAGCCCCTCCTCATTTTTCTCCTTCTTGGAATGGACTGCAGCAGAGGTATGGCGCTGTCGCTTCCGCTTCCGCTGTTTCTCCAAGAGCTTTTCAGAAGCTGGGATGCAACAGAAAGAGCATTCAAGGAAAATGCAGAAATAATTCCCTTGCTGCACGTGACACCAGCAAGTTCTGCAGCCTTTCTGAGAGATTCAGGCTGGATTCTCTATTCTTTGAGGGCCTAAGGGCTGGAGCAATACCAACCTCCAGGCACTCTGCCCTGCAGCCATCAGAGAATCACCAATTCATAGTGGTTTAAACAACGTTTGCTGGGCTGCTGAACCCAGAACACCAAGCACTTACACACACAGTGCCACAGGCACTGATCCAAATGTCACAACAGTCTGCCCTGCCTTCACTTACCTTCTCCCAGTTCCTGGAAATGGGCTGGTGAGTAGAGCTCAGAGCTGTCACTCTCTGAAGGGCCAGTACCCTACAAACACACAGGAGAGTCAAATCACCAGATGAAAACAGAGGCACACACTCCTCAGCCATGAAACCTTTTGGAATGACTGCAACACCTAATTTACCATCCACATCATCAATTCATTGGTCATCAGAGATTTTACAAGAAAATATTTGGTGTGTGTGTGATAAATCACACATGTAAAAGTCTATCTCTGGGCAGGGAGTGCTCATCAGCACCATTCACTGTTTCCTGTGCTCTCTCAAAAAGGCTGCTAATACTCTGTAAGGTGCTGGGAAAAGACACTCTCTTCTGAGTTTACACTTTTTCAGACCTTAAGACTGAAATACACTGGCTTCTACATTACTGCAGTGGTGATACCTGTACTAAGACTGCCTCACAGTGAAAGAAAAAGGAAAGAAGTGTTATTACTCAACTTTAGAAACAGTGGCAACAAGTTTTGTGCAGGCACATGATCTGAAATAAATACAAATTGCTTTTTTCCAAACCATGTCACTGAATATTGAGTATTCAGTGGAGGTGAGCAGCATTTTCTTTAAAAATCTGAACCAAACACAGTATCCTACATGTGATTCACCTCAAGCCTCCATCCTGCTTCAAGCTCTGCACTTACATGCATTCACCAGCTCACTTGGGAAGGTAACAAAGAGAACACTGCTCAGAGGAAGTGTGATGGAAAAGGACAAAGCCTTAGGTTCAAGTTCAAGGGACACTGTAACATGACAGCCTCTGTGCAGAACATTTCTGCTCATACCTTCCCAGCCAGCAACCAGCTGATCCTTCTCCATATAAATCAATTAAAAAAAAAAAAAAAGAAAGGAGATTATAAACCAGAGGTACCCAATCCCCATTACAAGGGGGGAGAGGTGGGGGGACAGTGGATTATTTCACCATAACACAGCAACCAGCACCTTTGGGAAGGGTAGACCTTTGCTTCTGGGCCACAGCCAATAAAAAAACCACATCCCATTGCACTGTGTCTTGTTTAGCAGGATCTGCTGTCTAGGCCTGTTTTCTATCTGGTTTTTAAAAGTGCTGGAAGCTAAGTACCTTCTTTTGGGGAGTCCATTCCTCCTTCTTTGGCATAAAGGCAGTATCCAAGTCATTTGATTCCAAGAGCTTTTTAGTGGGCTTCCTTTGACGCTTGCTTTCGAAGTTTCCTGTAATGAAACCCTTCACATCAGATAAACAGGGGTTTTCTTGTCTTCAATCAGATTAAGACCATTAAGTAAATATCAGCCAACAGTTCAAAACAATCTGCTTCACCCTGTCTTTGGGATCATAAGCTCCTAGGGCAGAGATGCCAATTACCTGCTTCTGTACAACTACAATAAAAACAGACCTCAGTCTGCCATGACCTTCAGGCTCACCTCAATATGTAATACAAAAATCCACCCACAGAAGAGAGGCTGTGAACTCACTGCCAGCAGGTAACACATGCTGGCAGCACAATTCACATCATAATTTCCCCAAACACTTTGATCTGCATAAGCCAGTCCTACCACTGACACAGCCCTGCCTACACTCCCACACCCCTCACACCAGCACTCATGCTGCTGTAGTAAACAGGCTAAAGACCAAAATCCTGGTTTAACCTACTTGAGAAAAGAAACCCCAACAAAACTAGGTGTAACTTGCACTATTTTCCTATTCAAGCTTTATCCTGGCCCTTGGGAGGTAGCAAATTGCTAGACCTGAGTTCCTTCACTAATTTTGGCAACAGTATAAACTTAGAAGCTGGAAATGCTGATGCTGAGTGCAGACACTTCACAGCCACAGCCTGTTACCATCCCACCCCATTCATCCACTGGCTTCGACAGTCTCAGCTGTGCCCTTTGACACCTCTGTAGGCACAGATCATCCATCACACTCCTAACCCTCAAGACAAGCTTCTGCCCACTCTGTGTGCTTCAGTAAGAGGTGAGGGGAAATGAGGGAAAAGAGCTACACAACCTCTGCAGACTGGATGTTTGCTCCCACTGCTGCAGCCTGTTCTGTTCTCCTGTGTCTCCAATCTTGGGTTCCCATCTTCAGTTTTTCCTCCTTTAATCATCTCCAACTTCCCACTTCCCTGTGATACCCACAAGTCTCCAGAGGCAATCCCTCTTCCCTCACATATGACAGGCTAACTGACCTCCCACTGACCATAAATCTGCCTGCTTGATTTATTTTTTTGGACTACAAGCCCTTTAGGAACAGTGTGCCCTCCAAGTTAGCACAGCCAGAACACCAGGGCTTTAATTCTGGACATGTCTTTAGATGCTAACAGAGAATAAACGTACTCAAAGGAGACCCTGAGACTGACACTGCTGGAAAAGGCCCCTCAGACCACACTCCTTCTACACTGTGCCTTACTGAAAGCCAAGGTCCTGGCTTCCTGCTCACACCAGTCTCCAAAAAATTCTACAGATGCTTAGAACCTCTTAAGGAGAAAGCTTTTCCAGAGGGAGTTTTGTGCTACAGCTGCCTGAGCTCCCTAGGAGAGCAAAAGATCACTCCATGAACAATGCAGCTTAGAGTTTGTGCATCACCCTCAGCACAGCAATGTTCATCCAAGAGGGTTTACAGCAACAAGAGACTGTCAAGATAAAGGAATGTCACTGGAAGTACAGACAGGAAGGACTAAGAGAAGGAGTTGTGGCCTCCTTCATTTGGACAAAAGAGGCATTCTGTACCAGGATACAAGGAGGGCCATCACAGTCTATAGAAAGCTAGCAGTTCCAGGTCACTGGACACCCTTGCACCTGCCCTCTCTCCCTTCCCAACACAGTAACAGTCAGTGAGTGAAGGAAGGCAAGAACAAACAGAACAGCAGCAGCATTCCTTCTCATGCTGCCTCAACCATCATCACTTTCCACTGAACTTGTGTTACTTTCACTTACAAAAGCAGCATCACATAACCTGCCACTTACCTGATTTCAGGAATCCCTCTTCTGCATCTGGAGAAGCAGAAACTTCAGAAGCATCCGAGGAAGACAGAACCACCACCTCTGGAAAATCTGAAGATCCTCCTGGAACTTGATTAGGGGGATCAGTGGAGTGGGATCCTAGTTCTGAGAAGGACTCTGCTTCAAGGACAGGAGGGGACTCTTTGGTTGAAGATGGAGTTGAAACCAAAGAACTTGGCCCCCGCTGAGTATCTCTGTCAGGACTGCATTGTGCGGGAACACCTCCTTCAAATTCAGACCTCGTCACAGAATTCACCTGGCATGGTGAAATATGTTGGTGAAAACATTCATCCTGCATGGCACTGCACACAGCAAGAACACTCAGCCACTAAGAACATAAACACACACAGACCAGAGCCCTGGAGTAATAACCACGAAGAGCACATTGGCCTTCACCCACCTTTTGCTCCTGGCCCTTCTTTGATTTTTTCTTGGGTGCAAACAAGTGATCATATTCTTCTGCATATTCCAGAAGCCGTTTACTTGGCTTTCTAAGGCGCTTCCTCTCTGAATGTGCTAAGAAAAAGGAAAGCAGCTTCAAGACTGTGTTTCTGAGATGATCACAAGACATCTGTGGATAATAGCTGTTCCTGCCTTCTCTTCCAGAGGTTCCATGTGGGAAGAGCTGATAATTCTTTCTCTTTGAGACAGCCTAAAGAATTTTCAAGTTTCCTATTTTCCAAAATCCCAACTTAGCAGGGGGGATTTTTAAGGACTTCAAGTAGTTCAGGTAAGAAATCAAAACACATCAGACTGAGAAGCTCCTGAAATTTCACCCAACATGTCCCTACAAGCTACACCTAACCTGCCAGAACCAAAGGCCATCAGCAACTCATTATTCTTTTGCTGTTTACCCAAACTCTTTTGGTTTTAGTGCAGGGGCACAGGAAAACACTGTTTCCCCATAACACAGTTCAGTCACTGGTTTCACTAGCACATAAACTTAATTATTTCCCTTCCCCTCCTCCCTGGCATTCATATACTACAAATTCCCCATCTGCTACTGTGAGCCCATTTATTGCTTTGTTTGTTGCACAATGGGATCAGGGAGCCAGTGACTGAGACACTTCTTGTCTCTGCACAGTGTGGCATCATAGCAAGGTAAAAGGTGTTTCCTCACCACAACTCTAACCACCCGTGCTGCACCACCTCAACACACCAAAGCATGGCAAGCTCCAAACACCTGAACCCTGACACTCTATCATATCTCCTCTCAGCAAGCTGCAAAAGCAAGGTGATGCACATTTATGTCTTTTTCCTGCTTCCCGGAATATCTCTAAATATCTCTGACTTTTTTCCTTTTTTAGCATTTGAAATGATTCAATAATACTGCCCCCAATGATTTCCCCTAGTCATGAAAACACCTGTGGTCTTCTGGAAGTTTTGGAACAAACAATAAATATTCTCTTTGCTTCGCTTCATTTGTAGGAGGTGGCTTTTTCTTCTTTAAAGCAGAAGCATTTTATAACAAAGCATTTCAATGCAACGCTTCTGAACGGGGATGTTGGACATGACTGCTACATTTTATTGTGGCTTTGTGGTTAAACAAGCATGAAAATGTCAAACTTGGCCAAAAGAGAAGAAAGAAACAACTTTCTCAAACACAGCTATTTTCAGCCTCTATTAACACTCTGCACAGGTGTCTGAGTGAAACACATTTCAGCACATAAGCATTTTGGGATGAGTATCCTCACCAGGCAACTATTTAGTGCCCCAAAGCCATGCAGCAGAGCACACAGCACTGTGCCAGAAGGGCTGGCTTAACTGCTTTTTGTTCCCAAAAGGAATCCTGTACAAGAATCCCAAATGCATACTGACAGTGCCAAATCACAGACCTGCTGAAACTATTATTTATAAAATTGGTTTACATCAGCCAATTCCACCAATCTTCACTTCTGCCTCATTTGCTCTAAGCCACTACACAAGGTTTATGGCAAAACTGCCAATGCTGCCATTTGACTATGATGAAGACTTTTATGTAGTTTGAGCTCAGTGGAAATGGCACAGTTGTGACTGCAATCTGTTCTGATCTCTTACACTGAAGCTGCCTCCTTTGGGCAAGGATGGGTTACATCTTCTCAAAGCACTGCAGTCAGTCCAGTTTCCAGCTTCAGTTTCTCTACTTTCTAGCCCTTGCCCAACCTAAAGGAATGGTCTCAACACAGCACTAGAGGTTTACTCAGTCCCACCAGCACTGAGGATGTTACAGCAGCCCTGACAGCGGTGCTTGGTGCCTCCCCACAGTAAATCTGTACAAAAGGGGGTGGGTGTGCAGAGCTCACCTGCTATTTGGGGCAGGGGAATTAATTCGTTTAAACTGCAGTTGCTGATCTGTCACTTTTGCAAGCAAACCCGGGCCCTGATTGCTGCTGCTGCATCCCTGTGTGCAGCACCAAGACCCTCTACACTCTCTTCATTATCGCCACCTCACCCAGAGCCCACTGCCTTCCTCTCCCTCTGCCCTCTGAACTTTTACTGCCTCTCAGCACCTCCTCCTCCCTAGCTCTCTCTACAGACCTTTATCTTCACCTCACACAGCATCACTGCAGGGATGCTTCAACCACCAAACCAAGCCCTAAGAAGCTGTCTGGATCTTGGTGTGAAGGAAGAACCCACAGCACAGCCCAGAACATCCTCTCAACTCCTCTATACACTTTTCCTCAAAAACACAGACCCAGCCAGAGGAGTCAGTGAATGATTAAGCTGGTCATGATTTAAAACCAGAACTTTTACCCCATGTGTTACACCCTATAGGTTTGTTTTCTGTGCCTGCTACAACTTGCCTTGGGCAGGTCCCACAACCACCAAGCCAGGCCCTGCCTTTGCCACAATTGAAAGAGAAGTGTAGGCCGCCTCCACCAACCACAAAAAGCAAAATACACACATCAAAATGTGCACTGAGGGAACATATAAGTGACAGAATGCACACAGGCTCAAAATTATTAGTTGTATTATTTTATGGTATCTCAATTAGACTAGAGCAATTTAGTTTGGTGAAACCTATGCAAAAACCTAATTTTATTTGTTTTATTAAGGTGTGTTTTCCCAAATTCCCTGCAGAAGCTGGAGGATGGTACATGTTGAATATGGTTCTGTTGGCCCTATTCATTCCACACACCCTTTTAGTTCTTCATTTGGCTTTAACCAAATGTCCCCACCTCTGTGTGAGAGGCAGGACTCTCTTTCCTTTTCATCCTCAGAAGCCTCTTCCTTCCTAAGTCACTTCCCTTACAATGGTGCTGCCTTACTTCTGTCTGCCATATTCCAGAGCCACCTCCAGCCCAGCCTCCCTGGCAGCTTCCCTCTCTTCTGTTCTCTTTCACCCATCAGGCAGCCACACCACAACTGTAAATTAGGAGATCTGTAGGGCTCCACAAGTCACTATGAGCAGCTAATATAACTCCACACTAAAACCCAAAGAACTCCCAACACACTGTCTTGAAATCCTACAGAAGAAACCAAAGACAAACTATGTCAGCATTATGAAAGACAAAAACCAGAGCAGCCACTGAAGTTCAGTTTCCTGGAACTTTCTAGCACTGACCTCTCCCACTAACATCAAGCTTGTGGCACTAAGGAACACATTATGAAAGTGCAAGTTAAAAAAAAATAAAAAAATCCCAGGCTCAGAAGGATTTATTTTACCTTTCACTGAGGAAAAACTAAAGATTTTCGATGTGTAAAATTTTCTGACCAATAACCTGAGTACAAGCTCATAATTACTCTGCCTCATTTGCTCTCCATGCTTACAGAGAACTCAAACCAAGGTCCCACGCTTTCTCCTGCTCAGGCGTAGACATCTTCACATTGTCAGACAGCCACAAGTTCTGTAACTTATCCTTTAAATGAAAAAGTGTAAAATGTATACAAATACTCTGGCGCAAGTCCAGCTCCCTTACCTTGTGCAGAGAATTCAGACTGGGGAGCAAAGTTGCCAAGCTCTGTCTCTGAGTCCATCACACTGGTGTTTGGCTTACCACATACATTCAAACGTTTATCAACTAAGTCTAAACGATTCTCAAAGTCCTGAACTGCCAGGTCTCCCTCAAGCACCTTTGAATGAGGGGAATGCCTACGTCCCAAGCACTCATTTCCCTTCAGTGAAAAGCCACGAGAATTCAGGCCAAAGGCACTCTCCAAGTTTCCTTGTTCCCTAGATCTACTGATGTGCTTATTAGATCTAGCACTGCTTTGGTTAAAACGCTGCCATCGCTTTTTGGGTGCTACGTGATTTATATCATTAGACTCATCACCAAGAGAGCTCTCACTATTTGCCTCTGAATCCAAGTCTGGACTCTCCCCATTTGCAGCAGAATTGCAGCTCTCATTATTTCTACCAGCTTCAGGTCTCCTTCCAACACGACCTAAATTGTCATCAGATAAACAGGCAGAGTCTTCATCAGTTGAATGCTCTGTTAAATCAATACACTCTTTCCTCTCAGTATCTTCTGCCTCATTCCCTAGAGGACTGGTAACCGAACCGTGCCCACGGAATGCATGTTCTCCTGAATCTCTGGGTAACCGACTTAGTAACTTACTTGGCCCTCCTGGTTTTAAGTCCTTTCTGTTTGAAACTGTTTTATCTCCAAGCTTTGATGACTGCTTAGATTTTGAACAGTTGCGTTTGGACATGCAATTTGTGCCATTTGTCCCAGAAACAGCAGCACTCGCAGGCTCCCTTTTACCAGTGCCAATCCCTGTCAACTTGGTTGGAGGGTTGCGTGAAAATGAGGAGCTGCTTATAGCGGAGTTTGGAGTTACTGTTTCCTGGGCACAATCTCCATTTTTTTCTATTTTATATGGGGGACCTACAATAGACAAAGACTTGAGACCACTTGCAGAATTGCTTCCAGAACCATCACCTGTGCTGCTATTTCGAAATGGGACTATATTTTGACCAGTCATCAGTTGCTGCTCTTTTGTCTTACTGTCATGCATATCCTTCAACATCATTAACAAGGTGCTGAATTTGTAATCTGGTTCAATAGGCAAACGACCATGACCAGGGGCAGAAGCGAAAAGTGAAGGTACTGTGGCCTTTGGAGTGCCAGAGTCACTGGCATCATCGTTCATGGACCGGTACGACAGTTCCTTCAGCTCTGACAGAACGTGCTTCACCACAGCTGTTTCGATTTCAGTAGAATCCCTGGGTTTCTCATGCATGTTGTTTAACAGTTTCTGACCATCAACTTTTCCACTTCTCTGAAGAGAATCTCTCGGAAGGCCAGAGAAACCTTTGGTATCTGAAGAGCAGCGATTCACGCCACCCTCCTCTTCTGCAAGAGAAGGCTCCAACCCAGCAACCTTTTCTTTATGTTTACACTTTATACTCCTGATTCGGGGTAATTTCACGCTTTTCGGTTTCAAGATTGCTTGATTTGTGACAGCAGGCCAGGAGCTGTCCTTGGAAACACTTTGGGGGGTAGTGTGCTTGTTTGCTAGGGGAAGATTGTCATTTCTCACATCCGAAGAGCACTCAAGAGGTGTCAATGACATCTCAGCATCAGAGAAACCTACTTCAAGCTCCCCATCTGCAAATTCAGCATCGAGTCTGTTGGTTACTGAACCTCCCAGAGGTTTGCGATCTCTGTGCGACTTCTTCCTGGCCCTTCTGCTGCTCTTCTGAGAAAGATACATGGAAAGTTTAATGTTTCCACTTGATGTCACAGGAAAGTCCTTCTCCACTTTATCTGAAGAATCACTAACTTCAAGAGCACTAGAGGCTCTTTCTGAACTTTGGTCCATGGTATCTACATCACTGTTCCCACCATCAGAGAGGGAAGAGGATGAATCTGATTCAGTTAGTTTTTTCTCAACACCAGCATCAGATGCAGAATAGTGTATCTGTAACTTGGAACTGCACAAAATGCCCAGAGAGCTCTTCTCTCTCTCAAAAGATGGGCTGGAAAACAAATCCCCTTGGAGGGTGTTTTTCAGAGCATCACTTTTACGATTCTCACAGTCTGGTTTTAAAGGTGTCTTTTCAAAACGTCTTTCTCCAAAGGAGGAAAGCAAATGGTTTTCCCTGCTGCTACTGGATGCTGTCAGGCTGTTGGCAATCCGGCGAAGCTCATGAGACGCGTGTTTCTCTGGTAGGTCCCCAACAATCACGTTTCTAACTACGCTCTCTGGTGTTTTGTCTTTGATTTCTTCCCTCGATGCTTCCCCTCTTGTGCCACTCTTTTTTACTCTAGTCCTTTTTCTACTTTCAGAGGTTGTTTTCATGTGTGGCTTGATGAGCAATTTTCCTTTTTCACTGGCCACGTGTCTGGAGTCAAAGGCCAAGGATTTAAAGCAGCCGTTCAGTTGCGTGTCCCTTTCTGCTCTAGGGCCATTGGTGTAGTATTCCAGCTCCACGTCCTTCTCACTGTCCGGCTCGCTGGAGGTCTGGCTGCACTTCTGATCCTCTGGCCCCCCAAGAAGAATGTCTTCTGCCTGTCCAACACTGACTTCCCACTGAGCCCTTAATCTCTGAGGAACCTTAAAAGTTGGAGAAAAAAAAAAACAACAAAAAAGACAAAATTTGAGTAGGTAACCAAAGAGATAAAAGCGATGAGCACAAGGCATAGAACAGAGTGACATTCCTGCATTTTGCATCTTTAAGACAATCACATGGATTCCCTGAGACTGTGTCTGGCAGACACAGGGAGTAGTGCTCCTGGGTAAGCACCCTGTATATTCCAGCTGAGCCCTGTGCATTCCCAGAACAGTAAAAAGGTGCCTAGCAAGTACAGGTCTTGGAGGAACCAGATGTTTTGACAACCCAACAGATCCTGAACACATCAGCCTGTAAAGAGCAATGCATATGGTATGGGTCCCTGGCACAGACATGCAAAGCTACAGCCAGCACGCCTTGCAAGGCAAATGCAGCATTGTTTTCCTCAAAATATCTGAGCAGACCTCTTTGCTGTGCTCATTGTTGATTCTTGCTGCATCCCCTGAATTCAGAGCACGATCTGCCCTCTCCATCAACTCACCTCGGGACAAACATGAGATCCACACACATCTAAGATGTGCTCTATCAATTTCACAGTGTCCATTCCTTAGAAGTCTCCCAGTTTAACTCTGTATCTTTAGAAAAGCCAGAAAGCTCTCTGCATTCTTAACAGGAACCACTGCTAATACTCAAAATCAACAAGAAACTTGTTTCTTATCTGCATGTGTAGTTTTTGGCTACACAACAGCACCAAAAGCTTCACAACTGCTCCTAAAAACAAAATCAATTCCAAGGCAGGAGGAACAACTCACATTGCTGACACTTTTCTTTTAAAGAAAAACCCAAACCAACGAAGTCTCATCTCAGCACACTCAAGAAGTTTTATGAAGCCTGAGAGCAATCCAGCCAAATACTCTCAGCTTTGCATCAATTTTGGCTTCCAGGGGTGCAAACCTGGACATTTATGTGAGCAACAAACATTTGATTCCCTCAGCTGCAGGCATGCTGGCACTCCATTTACATATTGAATGAAACTGCAGCCATGCAGCACTTCTAGGACCAGAGAAGTTACTTGGGAGTATGTCACTAGTTGTTGGGAGAGCTGGAAGCACAAGGAGAGAAGTCCTTAAAGAAGATACTGAACATGCCCTTGGAAAAGAAAAACCAAATAAGGCTGTTGTCCCCAGGGACTCACATCTGCAACAGCACATTCAATCTGATGGTTTGCACTAACATAGGTTATAAAGCTTTAGAGTAAAAGAAAAACCAGATACCATTTCCTAGTGTAACTATTTGCTCTCTTACAGTAACACAGTAGCCTCTGTAGTTCTTCACTTCAGCAATTCTAACGAGTTAATTTCTGCAGTCACCTTCCTAAAGACATAGACCAGACCCCTGTGTCACATTACATTAACTGGCTACAACTGCTAAGGGCTGTTATGTTTGGAAATGGAGATGGTGCGATGAGCCACAAAACTCATTCCCACAGGCTCACTGACAAAGCATTTTCCAAGTCAAATTATAACTCCTAACAGGTTTCTATAAAGAGAATTACTGAAGCAGTGCTAAAAAACCCACTGCTTTATCTCAGCCAGTGATCTAGTGAAGCATGCAACTCCACCTCTGATTCAGATGAGCCAAAGGAGGCTGCCAGAGAGCACAGAAGTTTTTTAGCAGTGCTGCAATCCCCATCAGGAGAGGGCTGTGCTGCTGAACAGATCCCACACCAATGGAGCCCAGATTCCTCTGCCTTCCAGAGCTGTCCAGGGCAACACGAGCAGCAGGCCACACCCCAGCACAGAAGAGAGCCTGGAAACTCCTGGCAGTTTATAAACTATGCTGCTGTAAGGATGCAAAGAATCCCTTCCCTGGCTGCCTTGCTGCAGTCAGTCTCACAGAAGCTGTCAAAGTACAAATCCAGGCATAAAGGAATATTTTGTACTGTGCAGATTCAAAGAAATAAAAACATATTACAGAAAACAGCTCTTTCACCTTATGTTTGTAGCCTTTTTCCTTTTGCTTTCCTCTTTTCCGGAGAACAGGCAGCTCTTCAAACTGATGTCTCCCTTCAAAGAGGACAATAGCTTTCCCAGCAACCCAGGCTTTCTCTGAAGGTTCTCCTAAGGCATCCACATAGTACTCTCGGTATGGTCTCTGATTGGAAACTATTTCAAGAAATTCAACAGAATTAACCCCTCATATGTAACAGAATAAAGACACAAAAAGAGACACAGAAAACAGTAACATTTTGAGAGGTAATTTTCAAGTACATTTTGCTTAACAACATTCCCACATAAACGCCAGTTCTGGGGATTTCTACTCACAGTTAAGGGAGACCCCTTTGATTGCTGCTGTCTATATTCTACATTGCTACTCTATTTTTAAGTTGTTTGGGATTTTTTTTCTTGCAAACAATTGATTAACATGCCTATGATTGGTCATCTTCCCACAGCAAAGACTGCTCACAAGAAAAAAAAAAAAAGAAGCAAAAACATTGTAATATTTTTTCCTCACGAGACACAACACACCAGGCAAAACATTTCTTTTCTGCTACTCCCTGATTAATGATTAAACAGTCCAGAGCACTTGACCGTTGGGAAAACACCCAGAACTGACATCCTTCTGGATAGGATTTACTCACACAGGTTGAGCCTCCCCCATCACAATACATCCCATCTTGTTCAATGTTTTAATACCAAACAAAGTCTTATTTAGGACACAAAACATGAACAGCAGCATTTAAGCAAACACATGCACACACACACTGGAAAGATTAGGTGTAACATGACACAACATTAGCTGAAATGAGTCTCTCCATACTTCAGGCACAGAGGTGCAAAGAAAGAGAAGAAATTCAAACATAAGGGCACATTCAAAGCTTTTTTAAAGGTACTTTCTAAGCAAGAATATTGAAGGCACATGGTACAAGTAAGAACTGAATCAGTACTGGGTGTGCTGGTGGAAAAGGCCCCACTCACAAGCATTACAACAGAGCAAACAACACTTAAGGGATATCAATTTCTCCCACCAGTTTGCTGCAATGTATTAACTTTCTCCTGGCAACACCTTCACTCTCTGAACAGGCAGGTTACACTTCCAGCCCATTTGGTTTGTGCTGTCTCCTCCAGGGTGCCAGCACAGTGTGGAAGCCTGGACTTAAGTGATGCTGAAATTGAGATTCTAACCAACACCACTGAGAAGATGACAAACAAGGACCAGAACAACATCAAACCAAGTGCAAAGATCACAGGCTTCATCCACCCCATTCACAGTTCTGGGACCCAAGCCACTGAGCCTACACCTTCCAGCTCCAAAAATCTTCCAAGTCAAGAGCTTGCTGAGAAAAGGTAAACTGCCTTTAACTAAACACCATTCCTCAAATCCCAAGAGAAGAGCTTTCAGCACAAGTGTCGAGGTTGAAGCAACCTGGCTTGTTTTGAAGGGCTTGTTCCCTTGGCAACAGGAGAGCCAAGGCAGTAGGACCGTGCTTCCTACAGTGCACAGAGCCCAGCTCTTCCTGCCCAAAAGTGCCAGAGTTCAGATCCACCTGCTTTGCCACCTTGGCACTGGGAAGGGAGGACAAGCACACTACACATAGCCACAGCTGGAAAATACCATTTTCCTCTGAGCCCCATTGGTTTGAACACAGATAAAACAATGATGGGAGAGTCCATCATGCGGCTGGAGATCAGGCCTTGCAGGAACTTGCTAACAGAGCTTTTCTTCCCTGCAGAATTCCTTTGTTAGAAATCCTCATGCACAGGCTGAAAGTGGAACACTGGACAGCTGTACACATTAAATCCTGACCAAAACTTCATGAGGAGGGATGTGGGGGGAGAATATATAGAAGCGTATCTTCTGGAAACATCTCCAACAGGATTCTGAGAACTGGAAAAAGACTGTTTAAAACAGCACATTCAGTATTCTCCAGAATCAAGATAAATGCCTCCCAATGGATGAAGGGGGAGGTGAAGACAGAAGACTTCAGCAACCAGGCTTGGGGATGATGTGAGCACCACGTAGGAAAAGCTACTTCATGTCTCTAGAGAAACAGCAGTGGCTCTGAGCTGATGGCCACTCAAAAAGAACTCCACTCATGCCCAGCACTTGTTGTGCTTAGGCTGGCAAGGGCCACAAAACCTGGGGACAAACACAGTAGTGAGTGGCAATCTCACCAGTCTAGAGCTGTCAGCAGCAGAGGACACCAGCTCAAGGGGTTTCCAGTTGCCCACAGTACAAAAAGAATCAGAAGGGGAAACCAGGAACAAAAAAGCCTTTCTGTTTGTGGCAGTTTCCCTGTGGCATCTGGTATGACACTAAAAGCAAACAATTCCTCACTTCCCTTCTGTTCTCTCCATCACTCGTGTACCTGTCTTGATCTTTTAAAGATACTCTTTCTCCCTTCCTGGCTCTCTCTTGTGGCCAAGCATACACAGCTCTGTCATGTTTGCCCATCTCTCCTCTTCACACTCAGCTCACTCACACTATACACCCTAAACATTCACATATCTGGCTCCATCCTTTGGTTCTTCCAGAATTTCTGTATCAACAGCCCCTTTCTTTCTTGTGCCAAACAAGACCCAAAAATTTCACTTCCATGCACATGCTCCCATCACACCTTCAAGCATTTAGCAGCTACTCTGCATTACCCCACATTCCACTCCTCAGCCTCTCCAGTCTCCCATTCTCCAAGAACTCTCTGTGTCCTCATACACTCCAATCTTCCCATCTCTGCTTCCTCACCTGTTGCACCTCTCTGATCCATCTCCTTTTTCTCTGCATACCTTTCTTGAGAGGCAGCTCCTTCTTCTGCACTGCCCTGAGCATAGCCCAGCTATTTGTCCTTCCTACAGTCTGGGAAGAAAAGCCTAAATGTCCAACAGCTATCTGTGCCACTTCACCACCCCCAGCCCCTTCTTCTTCCTGCTACCTCCCTCATTTAGCTCTACTTTATGGATCCAGGTCTTGTTTTCCACAGCAGTCTATTTCTTCATACCTTTCAAAGACCAGAAATGCTTTTAAAATTAATTAAAAACAGCATCATCCTGCTGTACACAATGCCTCCACTTTGTGGTCTGAGAAGATACAGTACCTTTCATTTTTGAGTGACAGTCCAGCACTGGGTCATGACAAATTGTGCATGGCCACCATGGGCGTCTGTTGAACTTGGCCCAAACAAGATCCCCAACTTCATACTTCACTGGAGTGGGTTTCTTCTTGGCTTGGATCTTTGGGGAAAAACCAGAACACAAGAAATCACTAAAGCTCCAGATGCTTTTGAAGAGATTTGCCTCCCCCCCTGTGTGCAGATTACACGGGACAGCAGAGACATTTACATTAAAAAGCAAGTGCTGATTTTACTTAGTGGCTCCTACACCTTCAAAGAATACAATGGTTCTCCCCATTCTTCTGAAAGAACACAACAATAAGAGGATTTGAGGTTTTTGTTATTTTTTTTTAGTAAGTAGCATGACCTCTGGTAAATGACTGCACTCAAACTTCACACATTTGAACAGGTAAATATTTGGAGTTACTACTAGACCCCATTATTCCACCAACACCAGTTTGTTTATTTCAAAGGTTGCAACACATGGAAAAAGTAGTGGTAAAAAACAGTGAAATTTTCCTGACTGAAATGTGATTAAGAACAGCAAATTAAGTGTTTATCAAAAAAATAAAATAACAAAAAATGAAATAAAAGGTTGGTATCTACAAGTTAGTAACTTTCTTGCTTCTCAGATGTGCTCAGGATAAAGGTTCACCAGAAAATATTTGAAACCAAAGACAGGTACAATCACAAAAATTCTTCTCTACTGATGTTTAGCTTGTATGAGCAGATCTGGTGCTGCTTTGCCCCAAAATTATGGAGCAGAAAGGGAGCATAACAGCAGCCAGCCCCCTCTAGGACACAGACAGACACACAGTGTCTTGTCTGTCTCCAAAACCTGCTCACAAGTATCAGCTCCACAGTCACCCAAATGCACTCAAGCTTCTCAGGGCTGTGCAGCAGCCACAAGAATACGGAAATCTTTCAATACACAAACCCTAAAGCTGTTTAATTCCACTCCTGTGTCACTGCCCGAGAGCTGAGAGCAGATCCTGCGCTGTTTGCGTCGCACGAAGCCTCTCTGGCTGGATGTTCTTTACCAGCAGGATCTCTGCCAAGGAGAGGATCTAGGAGCTTTGGTGTTGGGAATTATTGAGCCAAGAGGAGATACAATAGGTTTTCACAGGATACAAGAGTCCCCATATCCAGCTGTGAGGTATCCTGGCTGTTTAGCAGCACCCACCAACATGTCCCAGGTGGATTCAGCATTTTAGGAGCTCCAAGAAGCTCTCTAGGTATTTTTCCTGCCAATAAGCACTAGCAATATGCTCCTCATTAAAGATGTTACAGCACAAACACACACCTTTCTGCTTCACTTCTCCATCCTGCTAACCACCCTGCTTGAGGCACGTCTCTTGCCATACCCAGTTCAACATCCCAGCAACTAAAACACAACAGACCTCTCTAATAAAAGATATATTCCGTTTCTCATTGAGTTTTATGGGTCTTATTCATGTGGTTGAGGAAAACACAAAAGAATAAACTCTGTCACATGAAAAAAAGGCACGTAATGATGTTACAGACTACATTATTGAAATTCCCTCACTCACTCATCAAAAGCCACACAATAACTTATTGCTGAGCAGTAGTTCAGGAACAGGGAATGTGAACAGGGCAGGGGGCTGCAGCCCTTCTCTCAGCCGCTGCCTTGCTGCAGCCTCTGTGTCTCCAGCTGTATCTGTGAACAGACACCAGAGGTGCTGCCTTGGCTGTTGCTTTTAAAATGCAGATGCACTTTCAGATGCAAACCCCTTCTTTTTTCAGTCTGTTTCCCCACTTGAATTCTTGTAAATGTGACTTTGGCCTCAAATTTTTTTTACACAGACTTCCAGACTGGGCTTTGAGGGGCACATGTATATCCCAGCTGATTATCTCAGATGCTGTGCATACACATACAATAGATGTGCATCTTAGTGACAACTGTAACCTGAGCACCTGGACAGAGCAGCAAAACCTCACTGGAGATTTGCCAGAGCCATTCACATTGATCCACCTGAAGGACACCCACAACCCCTGCCCTTAGGCAAGTCTGCATTTAAATCAACTCTTTGTCAACCTCCAACACCCCAGCTGAGTGAAAAGGTGGCTTTCAGGAAACTATTCAGACAATGCCTAAACCTCTTTCCAAGAAGTCAGCAGCTATTCTCATTCCTGCCCAGCTTCCTCTCTCATTTCCCCAGCATTAGCAGTCAGGTGTTGGACTCACCATCACCCACCATAAAGTCCCCACCAGTGGGTCACAGAGGCAGGAAGCATCATGTCCTGAGGGAGAGCCTTGTGACAGGATGCACTGCAGCAGGTCACTGTCTTGCATAATTTTCTTCTACTCTCACTAAATCCCAGCAACCTGCCACAGATGCCTTAACATTTTTTCCTTTGAATGGAAAAAAAAAATCTGCTAGGTACTTTCAAAATGTGTAACACTGAAAAGCCAACAGCAAAGGAGCAAAAGTGGCAGTTACTGTCCTTTCCAGGTACAGTAAAGTCTTTTCCTTAAAACTCTGAAGCATGATAGAAAAATTATAACCCCAAAGCATACATTTCTTATGTCAGAATACAAGTTTCACCCCTATTAAAATTAGCGTTTACTATGTCAAGATCAAAGTACTGATAAATCCTGATGGCAAAAAATTTAGCCCTACAGTAACAGTGACTTTATTGTTAGCTAGGGAAAGCCCAAGTTTTTTTAAAAAATAAACTTCAGATGTAGGCCCCTACATCTGATCACAGCACTGTTCTCCTTCACAACAAGGAAATATTCAAGTGTTTAAATAACAAGAAAATTTGTGAGCCACTGTAGATTGGTAAGAGCCATGTTGTAATTCCACTGCAGAAACACTGAATAAATTAAACCACGTAAGAGCCTTGGTTAGTGAGGAAGGAAAGGACAGGACCTTCTCTGTTGATGACAACAACAATTTTGTATTGTCTGATGCTCCCCTCAAGGGAGTCAGTACTGTCTACTCTGTTATCAAATGTTTGGCATTAATCTGCTGTTCAGATGGGACAAGCTACAGCCTAAACTCAGGAGGATATGCAGCATTTCAGATCACTCTGTGCTATTTTTGGACAAAACAAGACCGTACCTTGCAGATGTTTTTAATCAAACCTTCCCCACCAAAGACCCCAAATGATCACTGTGGAAGGGGTCACAAGCCAAGATTCAGCAGCAGGATGACACAAAAACCACCTGCAAAGTCACCTCTTGAATTTGTTTGTACTACACCAACCCAACACACCAGTATGCAATTCACTAAGTGAAATACCAAATGTTGGTGCTCAGCTTCATGAAGAGGCTTTCTATTAGAAAGCCAAGTACCTTTACCCTCCCAAAATTCTCACCATACAGCAAATAATGAAACATATAAGGCAAAGAAAGCTTAAATTTCCAAGTGTTTTTATTTTGGTAAACATACTGTCAGTCCTCAACTGTCTGTCACCAATCTTTCTCCCTTGAAAATAACCACATCATTAAAAAGTGGTAAAAAATAACCCTTATCCAGTAACCACTCTTGGCTCTGTCACTGGAAGCTGTTGTTCAATCCATTCATCTTGCTGATAGAAGTGGCACAAAGCAGAAGCCCACAAACACAGACAATGCTGACAGCCACTGGGTGCACCTTTCCTGCAGCACTGCACATCTCTGAATAAAAATCAGAGCAGCACCAACCCCTCCAGTGCAGCTGGAGATGCAGCTGCAGACACCCCACGTGCCCCAAGAGCCTGACCAGGGATGTGACCACCTTGGCAGAGCCACAGCAACACTGAACTGCACACAAAGGGGCAGAGATATGTTACAGGCAATTTCAAATTTGCAATTTCATATACCCAAAGAGACATCTGTCCAGAGATCAAGCGCTGATCTGCAGCCCTTGTAGCCCTGCACATTTCCAAATCAGACCTGCTTTGGAAAGCCATCGTGGAAATACTTGGCCAAGAAAGGCCTATTACAGTTTATTCCTGGCTTAATTATAAACAAACAATGTTACTCAATGAAGCCAGGGACAGAACATGTTTTGCAGGAAGGCTGGGACAGCAAAAGAGACTGTATAAGGATGATGAAGAAAAGCAAGGAAGAAGCCCAAAAATAAAGGAGGAAGATTCTGCCAAGCCTGTTTCAGGCACGAACTGGACAGAATCAAAGCCAAGGATGAAAATAAAAGGAGGCAGCCACATCCAAAGGGTAATTAACCAATACAGTGTAAACAATGGCATTAATCTTTTCCTCTGAGTGTACAGCAGATACCTGCCCAGGGCCCTGCAGCAGCAGCATGGGATAGGGATATCTCCTGAGCAGATCTCACCACACTGGTAGCTGCCAGGTAAGTCACACCCCACCCATGAGCCGGCCCAAACATCACTGCCAGGGGCAGAAACAGCAACAAGTCTGCCCCATAAACTTCCAGTGCTCTCTTCAAACCTTCTCATTCCCAGGCCAGCAACTCTTGTGCATCTCCCTTTATTCCATCTATGCCCAGGATAAAGTTGTTCCCAATATCCCGTTTTTATTAGTTAGAACTGTAAGCTTGCTGAGGATCAATCCACAGTCTGTCCCCACCACTACCTTTTATTCCTTTAAGTTTGGTGATCATTAATCTTTTCCTAACAGAACGAGATGACAAGAAGTCCATCTAATTCCTGCAAGCTACCAAAGCCAGATATGGCTGAGCTGATCAACAACTTTTTTACCAGAGAAATACCCTACCAAAACAAACTTGAGGGAAAGATGACATTTGAAGGCACCTGGATAGCTTGGTCCAAACAGTCTAGTCTGCTGGAGAGGGACTTCTTACAAGGACACAGAGTGACAGGACAAGGGGCAATGGCCAGTCTGTGAGTAGGTTTAGATTAAATGTGAGGAAGAAATTCTTCCCTGTGAAGTGAGGCCCTGGCACAGGTTGTCCAGAGATGCTGTGGCTACCCCTGGATTCCCAGAAGTGTTCAAGGTCAGGCTGCATGGAGGTCTGAGCAATCTCATCTAACAGAAGGTGTCCATGCCCACAGACATTGTCTTTCAGGTGCCTTGGACCCCAAACCATTCTGTGATTCTATAAAATTATCCACTAACACAGCCAACCCCACAGCTGATGTCACAGGTGCCCCGTGCTTAGGACAGGCCACTCCCAGCTCCTGCCATTTCAGTGGAACAGGTTATTCACCCTCTGCCCTCACAAAGGAGAGGCAGCAACTGGGGCAAGTTCTTCCTATTAAAATACTCCCAGAACAAGCCTGGAAGGGCATTGCTAAAGCTACCCCAAGAGTCTTCAGGAGACGGAACTTCCCTCCAGCTACAGCACAACCTCACCATGTTAGCAGAGTTTAAGACAAAGCAGAGCAGTTTCAACCTCAGCAGTCAGGATTATCCCTCTGTCCATGCAGCTCCTGTCCCAGGGGATCCAGATCTTTTAACTCTGGTCATAGAAATGAAGCAGCAATGGATGCAATTCCCATACAGTGACTGCTGCTGACAGATAGTTAAAAGGTCAGCTCCTACCTCTGTACTGCTCTTTATGAAGGGAGAATGGAAAGAAGTCTGAGTGATCCATGGTTCATTACTTTGCTCAGCCCCGACACTTGTGCACAGAGAAATGAACAGACACAGAGAGAAGGAAAGAGAGGAATTGGGAAATAAACTTTGCTTGGGAATGCTGCATGGAAAGGTAAAAAGAAGAAGACACTAAGAACAACAACAAAACAAAATTAGTAACTACTTGTGATGAAAGCCAGAAATAATAACTCTCATTAGCAAAGATTCATGTTTTAAAGAAGCTTTTCTGAAATCAAAACCAAATCAGTTGAAAAAACAAAACAAAACAAAACCCCCAAAAAATTGGATAGAAAATTAAATTGTATGTACTTCATAGCTTAAGAAATATTTGAAACTAAGCAGAGATCACCAGTTTCCTCCATACAAAGTACCATTACCAAGCACAGGATCTTTAAGCCTTTACAGAGTGAGGCTGCAATGCTGACCCTGCACTCGCTGTGACAAAACTTACAGGAATCAATCCCTGCACAGGGGAAGGGGTAGGCCCAGCTGGAGTCCATACAGACAAAAACCTCCACCCAAATAATGGCACACAATGGCATATCTGAACAAACCAGAGTAATAATCACACTGGCACTTTATGGCAAGCTTCAAGTCAAACAGAGCAGCTGGAGAAGCCTGCTGAAAGGCCATGAGCAGCCTGTGCTGCTGGGGACATGCCCTTCATCCCAACTGCTCCAGTCTTCCTTCAGTTTCAGCACTGCAGCAAAAAGCAAACAGATGTCTGACCTACATTCATGTCTGAAAAAGTACACTACCTCTTATCTGGGACCATTATCATCCAGAAGTGTTAAATACTCACTAATTAAATATTCGCTAGCAAAAAATACAGCAGAGATTATGATACGGACCAAACTTCTGTTATCAACATGCTTGTGGGTATTTGTTGTCTTTGGCCAGTTTTTACTACCGTTTTCCTGGGTACTGAAGTTTTTCAGAGTCCATATATACATATAAACTACCCTGAAAGGTTAAAATCAAGAGAGCAGATTGGACTCCTTTGGGTAATTCCAACATCCTGAAGCATTTCTATCAAGTTCAGGAGTTATCCACATACAGATTTTAAATAAAGAATGAACTGACAAGAGAACACCACGTTTCAGTCTTCAAGATAACTGGGTAACAGCATCCCTGTTTCACTCAGTGGAGACAGTTCTCCTTATGGATTGTCTGGAAGAGCAGTGCAAGAGAAAGCTTTGGCACTTCAACATCCTACCTACCAAAAATGTACCTGAAAGCAAGGTTTGATGGAGGCAGGAGGAAGAAGTGGAAGAGAAGGGGTATGATCTCACTCAGATCATCATTGGAGAGAAATCCACTAACACACAGAACATTTCAATCACTTCCAGGAGCCTAAAGCAGAGGACAGACTCTCATACTTGCTTATCTGTACACATTTTAAATGATAAAACAACATTCCCCTTCAATCTGGCTCTTTTAATCAGAACTAATTGTTTCAGAGAGAGAGGAACTGCTGGCATTACCAAAACTTTGCAAACTGTCACAAAGAACAATTCCCCACAAATATCTTCTTATGTCAGAAAACAAGCAAAAAAACCACAAACTGAAACCAGGTCATCAGATTTGTCCCCTTTTCAGCCTTACTTTTGTACTCCTCTATGTGTTATCAAACTGCTCACAAGCAAGACATTGATAAACACTGTGCTCATTTTTCAGACATGAAGTTTCTAAATCCATGAAATGAAAAACAGATTCAAACTATGAAAAATGAAACTTGGCTATTTTAATTTATATATGTATGCTCTATTCATTGCAGCTTAAGCTGTAACCAGAATATGGCAGAACTAGGAAACAACATGTACAGTGCAAGGAGTGAATACTGTACTAGAACCTCAACAGCTAAAAAGTGTGAGTTTGGGTTGAAGTAAATTAACTGGCTTGTTGCTTGTTTTGGTTCGGCTGTTGATGTTGTTCGGGGGTTTTTTAAGTCCATGGGATTCTTTAAAAGCAAAAAAAGCAAAAGTGTTTACGGGGGGCTTACAAACCTTATTTTCTGCAGAAGTTTTTATTTATCCACAGGAAAGGAAGGGATAATCCCACTTTGCTAGTCCAAATAAAAAAACGCCTCTTGAACAAAACCATAACCTCCTGAAAATGAGGTGGTATTCAGCATGGAAGTCCCCCTACTCAATGACACCATTTTTCCAAAAGAAACAAAATTTCTATTCATATAAAATTTTAATTTGCACTTAAAACTTTGACTGTTTTTTCTGAATTCCTACTAAAATTGAAATCAGAATTTTTGAACACTAGCAGGGGAACACATTTATCCTGCGCTTATTTATTTCTTGATATCCACATTCAAAGCCATGACCTGAGGAAGGTTCATGCTTCAGGCACCAGGTACTACAAACTTCTGCTTCTAAGAGGCTTCCAAACGTCTCTGTGATGAATCCAGCTTCCTAAACATTGTGACCATACTGGGAGAGGACAGCCAACTAGAATCAAGAGGAACCTGACTTGTTTTACAGCTGTTATTTAGAAATCTGCAAGCAGTCACCACATCAGCCAGAACAGTAGGAAGTCTCAACAGGTGCTAGGGAAAACCAAACAACAAAGTAACATTCAGGGCAAGGGGAGGAACTATTAGAAGGGTGATAACCACTCTGCTCCTCACCCTTGTTGTGTTAGGCAACAGCAGGTTTCTATGTTTCCACCACCAGTGGGAGGGAAAGTCACGAACACACTCCTCCAAAACAAATGGAAGCTTCAAGCAGGGCTGAGGGCGAGAGCCTCACTGCAAACTCAGCATTGCAGGCACTACAGGAGTTGAAAAGGAAACTGGCAGTTTCCAGTGTGCTGAGGTACTACTGTGCAGGAAATTCACTGTTCACTTTTTCCTAAAGAATACCACACCAAAAAGCATTCCATCCTCTGGCTTGGATGCAACACTTGAATTGCTCCACCCAATTCAACACTTCTGGTGTCTCACATGCAAAAACCAGTGCCTGAAAATATAAAAGGAGTCCCCAGTGTATTATTTCTGATGAGTGTCTGAAAGTTAAAACAAATTACTCTGCTATTTTATTGTATAATTATTTTACTATAAAACTGTTTTTTCCCTGAAGAGCCCAGCAGTGGGATGTGCTATCTCCAGCAGCATCCACCGCTGTCTCAGTTACTGCACATAACCAGCAGAACAAATTCCCTATCAAGAATGAAATACAAGATTTCTTGCCAACCCTTCCTACCCCAGTGGCCCACCCTATGAGGAGGAGATGGGAAAACACACGGGGAAGCCTCCAGGACTAGAGATGTGCTGCCCTTTCCCTGTGATTCAGCCACCAACAGTGCTCCCAAAACATTCCCTTCCCTGATGCCACTCACATGGTGCCCCTTTCACCTGCAGCCTTGCTCTTCACCCAGAACCCCAGCAGCACCTCAGCCCCACAGAGACAGCAGAGAATGCTGCTGGAAAATCCATCCATTCATTCACCTGTGGATTGTGCAGCTCCACCACTGCCAAGGCTACAACCAGTCCAGGCAATGAGTTGGGACAACTTAGCACAACCCTTCTGCTCCAGCTGTGCTAGAGACAGCAGTGAAGGCACCCAGCCAGGATCAGCCCGTCCTTGAGAGGGAAAGAAGTGATACACAAGGTGACTTTTCTCCCAACTTCTATTTGCCATTTTTCCAAAGAACCGTGCAAGATAAATCTTAATGATAACCACAAAGACTCAGCATGTCAATTTTAACAAGTGCTTTACCATCTTTCAGTAGAGGCAAGACACACTGCTGAAATTCCTCCTGGCTTCATCAATGCTTTTGGACACAAAAGAGATGGATGCACACCCAGGCCATCTTTATCTCTGTCGCACATTTAATCACTGCTGCAGAGCTACTGTGAGCAGCCACACTGTAACAAGATTTCTAATTTAACAAGAACAGAGCACTTCAGCTGGCACCTGCTCCAACACATGGCAGCACCTTCCCCTCTCCTGGGCACTGAGGTGTATTTGGTATTAAAAATGGCATTCACCTAAACTGTTGAGTTTTTTAACTCCTAGGACAACCCCCTGCCTGTTAGGATTTATTCTTTCCAATGTTTCTATTCCCTTTGCCTTTCTAAATGCCAGAGCAAACAATTGAAAAGCAATCAAAATCACTATATATCAGCTGTCAGTCACAGGTAAGAAAAGCAGAAGTATATTCCAAGCAACTGCACTGAAAATTGATCAGCATCCATAACACCAACTTCTGAGTTACAAATATATTTTTAAGAAATACCATCTCAATTATATCTTAGATAATACTGCTTTGTTCTTGGGGCTCAAGTAGCTTGTTGACCATTATTCAGAGTTCACCTCTTGAGTGAGCTGCGGATTTGTTCAGTTAACTTGGGGAAATTTAAGAAACAAAAACAAACAAACAATAATCATTGCACATCACACAGTTTAACCCCACTTCTGGGAACAAGGGTGTAATAAGGTGCAACAAGAAGCTGCTACATTGCAAGAGGCAAAGAACAAATTCATGACTTCATGCAGAATATGCTGCTCTGAAGTCAAAGGTTACTGCTACAGCATCAAACTAAGCCAGTACCATTGATTTTACGAAGGCTTGAGAAGTTGTAACAGTAAAACTTGAATCACTGTACCCCTAACAACCTAAGATTTATTAGGAAAAAAAAGGTTCAACTTGTGGGAGATACTCTTCCAAAAGAAATCACCAGCATGTACAGTCATTTAGTAGAGCCAGCAGAGCCTGAGAAGTGGCATCCAGCCCAAAAAAAAAAAAAAAAAAACCCACCTGCAAAAGCCAATTTAATTGCTACTATTTCCAGAATTACAACTGCAAACCAGGACAAACCAATATTAACCAGGACATCGCCTGAACAACTTCTGCTCAAGTTTTAGAAGTAAATTTTAAATTTAGAAAGCAGAAATTACACAGAGGTTTCTGTCATTATGTCCAATCTGCAGGAAAATACCTCTGGTTTTGCTATTTGCAAACAGGTTCAGCTTCAGAACATGAACCCACAAAGGCATCAGTCATTTAAACTTCACATGGCACACCAGGTATTTTCTAGAGAAACCAAGTCATTTCCTGTAACACAATGTACACAAACAGATATTTCACACCTAATCAGCAATCAGAGAACAAATACAATGAAACAAGAAGAGGAAGGGCAATCTCAGCCAAATGCCATGATAAAACACTTCCAGGATCCAACCTGCTGTGCAGGAGAGCTCTGGATCCTACAGACTGTTCAGAATGCTCAGAATGAGCTGCTCTCACACCCTCACACACAGCAGGTCCTGCTATGACAGCTCCCAACACCCACACACTCACACCTCCATCACAACCAAGTGGCAATGCAGCATCATCACTCTGTGAAAGCATGAAGTCATTAAGGACCTCAAAAACTTATGGTCAAGCAATAACACAGGGCCCTCACTGTGGAATTTCCCATTCTTCAGGACGCCCACCATAGCTGAAAGTCCTTTATAGGTAAGTTTTGAGCTATGTGAAACAGGCATACCCTTCGTACAAGGCCTGGTGGGTGCCACCAGGCTGCACAGCAAGGCAAGATCCAGCTACGTGGTCTTCTCTGTGAAATAATACCATCTTCCAAACTAGTGTAAATCCTAGTGGCAAAGGGGGATGTGTGGAGGGCAGAGGCATGGGGACAGTAGCACTCAAAGACCCGTTCTCTCCAGGAGCACAGAGTTGGAGATGATGCTTGCAGCAATCACTGAGAGCCAAACAAAATCCATCTCCTCACCAGGAAGATGTAAATTACCAAGGAAATTTACGCTCCCTGCTAAAACAAACCACTGCCATACCTATTGTATCTCAGGGATATAATGTTATCAGTAGTTAGTTACACCTCCGATCAACAGTCTGTAGCAGGAGATTCTTTCAGAAATGTTTACAAGAGTAGCGAAGATCACTTGGCTTTGGTTCCTTCATTTTATTTTTAGCAGAGAGAGAAATGGCACCAGACACGTCAGTTAATAAACCAAACACCAGAGTAACTTTGACACAGGCAACACCAACACTTTATAATGAGAATACCCTCTCACAGCTGCAGATCAGAGCAGAACTCAAGTTCATCATGGATTAATTCTAGAGAGGACTCTGCTGGCCTTCAGTACTTCTAACACAGTACCAACAGTGTGATTCTGGTAAAGGAAAAACCTTCCAGGAGGCTTACACACATGCCTCACTCATTCCTCACACTCAGCCCCTGAAAGCAGCCATTCTTAGGGATAAAACATCTGGCTCTAGATTTCCCTGTACCTCACTTCCTCACTGTTATTACCTGAAGAACACACTCCTGCATCGTGGGAATGGACAATAAGGAAATAACAATGAAAAGTGACACTGAGCTTCATGCAAGCCTCTGCACATCCTGAAGTCTGAAACCATCAGGGACCCATGCAGAAAACAGTTTGTGAATGCAAAATGTACACACAGGAGTGGCCCAGATGTACCTGAATCCAGGAACTCTCTGCTTCCTCAAACGCTCAACTCTGCAAACCAAATGACTCAAACATACTTTGTGTGTAATAACTAAAAACCAACAAGCTGAAGTATTGGCCTCAAAAGTTACATTAGAAGAGCAAAATTTCCACATTAGAGTTGTACAAGAAACAAGTCCACCTGCTCTAATTCAAGCAATATCTATGGCACTCAGACCTTCTGTGGCTGTACCCACACTCCCCAGCACTGCACTCACCTCTCCCTCCAACTCGACATAATGCTGTCCAGGGCCTCTGCAACTGGGAAATGCCAGGAAGGCACTGCAGACAAACTCATATCAGGATGGTAAAGAACAGAGATATTCAAGAATAACCACCCATTTTAATTTAAATGGCCATAGCCCAACACGTGCACAAGGCAGAAAGGCAGCAGCTGCCAGCAGTCAGTGTATCACCACCTCTGGAGAACAAGACCCAAGAACCCATGCTATCATCTCCTTCTCCACAACACAAAATCTGTCAGGAGGTGCTGGGAACTTCAGACACCCTTAAGGGAGGATTAAGTTGGCACTTAAAATAGCTTTACTTCAGAATATGCACATCTCTCTTTACAAGTGAATGCTACTTGAGCAACCTCCCCTGTTTGGGATAATGTTTGAGAGCAGGGGGTGCCAGGGCTATTACAAATCCCCATGCAAAACAATACCTGCCACCAACCCTCCTGCCCAGAGGCATTATTTAAATGCTGGACTTTGCATCCCACTTAAGAATAAACCAAATTCTGGCCCTTCTGCTGGAAGCACTCTTGACATTTCAGAAATCGGCCTTTTCAAAGCAAGCATCTATCGAAAAATTCAAATCTTGCAAGGGGCAGACACAGACATCCGAGATACACACACTTCCCTCTTGGCAAAACAGGAAGTCTGAGCGGCAGTGGCACATTCAGAGCCATGAGCTCCCAAAATAAAAGCTCTGAGACAAGTTTTGCTGTAAGGTGGAGGAGCCCCATCAATAGGCAGCATAAAGCTGATACCTGTAAGAGTAGCCCAGCTGTGACAAACAGCTGTGCAGAACTCCCAGGGATTTGTGATGCTTTTTATGGGGTGGGTTTTTGTTTCAAGTTTTAGCAGGTTCTCGAAAAACAAGTTGATTCCAGTTACTGAACACAGATGAGACTGAAAATAAATGCCTAAACGAATACACAACCTGAAGAGCAAACCTGGTTATTTCTAGATACTATGTCACGTTCAGCATTAAAATATTTTAACTGTCTCAGTGGTAACTTGGCACAGAAAAAAAATTCCTCTCTTCTCCCATTCCACAAGCAGTGGGGCTAAAATGAAGGACCACTCAGACAACGTGCATTTTACTTACTGAAGAAAGAATGTAAGACTTAGGGAAAGCAAGACCCCAGGCTGCCTAAAAAATGCTTTTCTTCTTTGCCTTTTTTTTTTTAGGAATGCAGCTGTGCTTTTAAGCCAGCAAAACAACCCAGGAAGGCTAACTACAGCAAACAGGTAAGGCAGTTTTAATGAAAAGTTAACCCTCATTGTATATTCAAATAACAGGCTCCATCACTAGGACGGTTTTGTCACCGTACCAGCTGCAGTTCTGTGCAGCACGTTGTAAAGGCAACTGTTGTGAAAGTACCTCTGCGAGCTTCTGTTTACAAAGTGAGACCCTCCCACAACTGCATCACCGAGCACATGTCTGCGAGAGATCCCCGCTTTCCTATGCAAAACAAAGCTGAAGAGATACACAAACCTCAGACCCACAGCAGCCCCTCACCACCAGAGACCGAGGGATTTTTCCCAAGGAACGCTTAAGAGTGTCCACAAGCCTGAACTGTTCCACAAATTAAGCTGCTGTCAGCATCTTCCTGAGATTGGCCCCTTCCAAGGGCACTCTGTGACAGGTGCTCCCCACCTCCCAGAGCACACAGCAGGAACACTGAGCGTTCCCTAAGGAACACAATCCTGCCTCCCAAGCACTGCACGCACAACCTGTCCAGCATCAGTGGCTCTACTGAAATTAGAGAGCAAGATGGTTTTGGTATGAGTCCTGTCAAAGCAGCTAATCTTCAAACCCTGCATCAATACTTAAAAAGCCCAGAGTATACTCCAGCAAGGAACCTTGAGGTTGAAAAACAAATTGAAGAAATACACAAAAAAAACCCAAACCAAACAACCTAAAACTGCAGGAAATATACGTATATGGCTGCAAGTAAAAGCTTACACTGAGAATCATCTCTTATACTTCGATTCAAAACCAAATTACACAAAAAATATACTAAATGCATCTATCTCGTTTCAGAACTCCTACAGTTCCATCAGTTCTGCTTCTTATTAATTCTATTATAATTAAAGGAATTTGTGAGTGTAGAGAGAAATATAAAAAAAACAGGAAAAAAAAAAGCCTGAATAAGAGGCAAGGTTTGCTGCCCGTGAGGTCTGTCAGACCATGACACGGCCTCTCCCCGGCCACCGCCAAGGTCTCACAGCTCGGGAACCTCAGGCCTGGCCAGACAAAGAGCCACTGACAGCGTTCAGCCGGAGCGGCAGGAGATGGGAACGCTCCCTCCTGGCCTCCTCATTTGCACTGCGCTCAAAAAAAACCCTTCCAACCGGGGAAAAACTCCACCGAACTCCGCAGCGAGTTGCTGGGCAGAACGATGATGCCTCTTATTCCTGACGGGAGAAAAAGCGGCGGGGGGAGCGCGGGCGGCCGCGCCGGGACACAGGTGCGCGGTGAGCGCGGTGACAGCCCGCGCTGGCCCCGGCAAGGTCCCCCTCGCTCGGTAAGATGGCTCCCATCCTCCGGGGTGCCGGGGCGAGGGAGGCAGCGCGGCCGGCCCGGCCCTGCCGCACCGCAAAATGGCAGCGGCCACGGCCCCCCCGCCCGCTCCCCGACGGTGCTTACGAGTTGCAGGGCCGCCGAGGACTCAGGCTGCTCCCCGGGGCCGCCGTCCGGCACGGACTCGGCCGGCTGCAGGCGGCTGTCGGGGCCCCGCTGCGGAGCGGAGCGGCCGCGGCTCCGCGGGCCGGGCTCTGTCGCCGCCTCCTCGTCGTCGTCGTCGTCGTCCTCCTCCTCTTCCTCGTAGTCGTAGTCGTCGTCGTCGTCGTCGTCGTCGTCCTCCTCCTCCTCCTCCGGAGTCTCGGCGCCCTCCTCCTCCTCCTCCGGCGCCTCCTCTCCACCGTCCCGCAGGAGCAGGGGGAAGGCCCGGGCCCCGCGGGGCACCTCGGCCGCAGGCTCCTGCGCCGCGGGCAGGCGGGGGCCCGGTGAGCCAGGGTCGGGCAGGGCCTCAGTGCCGTCGGCGGCACCGCCGAGGTACTCGGCATTGATCATGGAAGCCAAGTCCTGCAGCCGGCGCAGCGGGATGTAGCAGGACGACGGGTCCTGGCCGTAGCCGGGCTTGGCGGCCGCCAGCTGCATGGCGGGCGGCTCGGGGCCGCGGGCCTCGCCGAAGGGGCCGCTCTTGGGCTCCGCGGCCGACAGCGAGGTGCCGAAGGGGACGAGGCAGCTGCGGCGGCTCACTTCGCAGGCCTGCTCCATGCCGGGCGGCGGGCATCCACCTGCGGGCACAGCACAATGGGGTCAGCCCGGCCTGCACCGCAAAATGGCAGCCGCACCCGGGGGCCGCGTTGGGCTCCGCCGGCCCCGCTCCGCCACCGCCGCACTACAGGCCCCAGGCCGCGGCCCGGCCA